>NC_065541.1:28336250-28596250 GCF_932294415.1 Quercus robur
TTGAGGAGTCCGCTTTTGCGAAAAGCACTAGATCATCCGCAAACATTAAGTGCGAAAAAGCCGGTCCACTTCTAGACACTTTCACCGGACTCCATAACTTGTTATGACACTTCTCTTCAATGAGCTGGCTGAGAAAATCCACACAGAGAATAAAAATATACGGAGAAAGAGGGTCACCTTGTCTTATTCCCCGGGAAGGCAAAATCGGATCAAGAGGGCTGCCATTGAAAAGGATCGAGGTCGTGACCGACGACACACAGCTCATGATAAGATCCACCAGGTTGGTGGACAGATTAATTCTGATCAGCATCCTTCTTATAAAGCTCCATTCCAGTTTATCTTACGCCTTTTCCAAGTCTATCTTGATAGCCATATAGCCCACTTTCCCCTTCTTCTTGCTGATGGTATGAACAAGTTCCTGGACTATTATGGCGTTGTCAATCCCTATGAAAACTCTTTAATTACTTGAACAAAAGAATAAGAGAATACAAAAGAATTATTTACATTACTCTGCTATATATATATATACACACACACACACACACACACTAGTATGTTACCAGTGTTTACACATGAGAATAATAAATTGAAGTGGTGCTATTGATATTAGTTTGGGTTATTAAATATATAAGACATTAATTCGACAAAAAAATTTAGAGGTACTAAAATGGTTTTTTCTTGCAATTTTCATGATATTTATTATGTATATAATTTTGAAAGTCACTATTGGATAATACATATACAATTTCAATTCACAATCATTGCAAGTGAAATTCTACTAAATACAACACAAAATAAAAAGAAAAGATTGGTCCAATAGTATCACCTAAATTATATGAGGATAGGCACATGACATCGATCAGCTTAATTACAATTTTTTAGGTTCAAGATCTTTGCATACAAAACATTTGAATTCTCGCAATATAAAACATATGCTCATTAATTTAGAAAAAAAAAATAACAGAAAAAATATAAACAATTTAATTTTTATGGAAAGCTAACAAAAGAAAATTTCAATTTTGATTATAATTAAATTTTCTCTAAGCTATGGTTATATATATATATATATATATATATATTACATAATTAGTAATGGACCGTACATAATCATGGTATATTACATAAATAAGTTATAAATTTGAATTATTTTTAGTTATATAAAAAAAGCTCATAAATATAAAGTTATTCAAACTCTCTTTTCTTCTAATTTTATATATAAAGTTAGATATATGATTAGGTTTTTTTTTTTTTTTATGGTTTATTTATATTAGACTCCTTGTTTTTTACACTGAATTAACTCACTTGGCACAAAAATTTAAAAGTTTAGATTAGATGGGACAGATGGGACAGATGGTGCAAAAGTAGACTCTAATTGAATTCCAATTTGAAATCTAATTGGATTTTCTCTCAGTTTTGTCTATTAATATATATATATATATATATATATATATAACTAAACAGAGGAGAGAGAAAGAAAAGACACAGAGAGAGAAAAGTTGGAAACAAGTAAAACAGGTTAACAAACTAACTAATTTTTTTTAATATACCAATAATTTTATAACATATGTCACCACTTATTAATAAAATGATATGGTGCTCACATGCTTAACATGCGATTTATTTAATTCCTTTAAGTGTAAGAGAAATAAGATGTCCACAACATTTTCAAACATTTTTATAACAAATCCTATGTGGCAAGTTGTTACAAGTTGTTATTGGTGGGATAGAAAAGTAATTTCAGTGATGGGTTCAAATTAAAACCAATAACAACTAACCACCTATGATTTGTTGTGAAAATGTCACGGACATAGCACCTCTCTAAGTGTAATGACATCGTCTTCGTCTTTACATTTGTCTTCCTAACACAAAACATTGTCGTTCCACTTGTTGCTGGGGCTTTGCTTGATGTCGTTTCATTCTTCTTCATAACATTCCCCCTCAAGACCAGAGCTACTTTTGAGTCTTGAAATGATTTTGGATAGTTGATGCAAGCGCTAAGGACATTAAGAACTCCTAATCTATTTAGCAAATTTCAAAAAGCTAGTAAACCAAGAGCTTTGGTAACTATAACTGCCAACTACAAATTCCTTGAGACATGAAAAGTTTTTATTAAACTTGCTTGAATTTTCTCTCTTACCAAGTGGCAATTGTTGGAAAAACTGGTTTTGCATCTCATACAAAACCCACAGCGGAAGCAACATAATGATCTACTTCATTCATGAGAGATAACATGTAACCTTGAATTCTAGAACAATGAAAAGAAGCGTACCTTGATGTAGTGAGATTCAAAAACAAAACTTGAGAATACCTTCAATCTTCATCCCAATTCCACATGGTGCCTAAGATGAGTGGTCTTTCAATCAGTATTTTCGTACGTTAATTTTCCTTTTGAAAAATGTATTCCAAAGACTCTGTAGAGAAAAATTGTTTTCTCTTCTTTTAATCATACGTACAACTTTAACTGCCCCTGGCAGTTACTTTATTTAATAACTCTTATTAAATGAAAACTGATTATCTAATTAGGTTAGCCTTTTGGGCCAGCCCAATTGTGCTTAAGTATGTGACTTGGGATGGGACCAAAGAGACTAATAAGGCTCTAGCTCCAATAGGTCTCAAACTTATCTGTCAACTCTTGACAAGCCCAATGTTATCATTAATTATATAACAAGTACCACTATGGAAATATAATTACACTCTAGGCCTTATTAATAAATTATTTCCCAAGATTCTAATATGATTTCATTTGATCCCTCTATGAAATATTCATAGTGAACAAAGTCATAATAAACTGTCATTTTGTAAACAACTATTTTATTCATTAAGTACCCAATTTAATCTTTTAGTTATTCATATTTATGAAATCTAATTTCATAAAATATGAACTTTAGCAACTCATTCCTAAATTGGCTGGCCCTAAATAACCAGTTCCCATTAAACTTATCTCAAGAGGATATTTTGTGTCTCTATAGAATGAGATTATGGATTCCATCTTGAGAACGTGTTCTTTCAACACTATATGTGGTTACCTAACATACTGAGGTTTTGACCGTTAAACTAGATCTCAATCCTGATATATCAAAGTAACCTACATTTCATGATCGGGTTCACTATCCTCTCAAGATTGAGAATCTATGAAATTAGAAGTCGTGAGATTAATTATTCAGGTGATAGTTGTTAATTGAATAATTAATCTCACAGTGGTCTAGTTCAATATGTCTTACACACTTAAGACATATCAACACATCAACTAGAAGTCTCCACTTCCATGATCAAGACAAACCATCTTAATTGATGCGTTATAGTCTTCACAGATGAAACGCCCAATTTCATCACCTACTACGAACTATATTTTGAGTTTAGAAGGTATAAACACTCGATTGTGCACCCATGATTTAATCAAGGAAGATGACTAGAATGACCATCCATGTACCCAAAAAATCATGATTGCATTACATGCATTAATTCATTCATTGCATATCATAAAATTGATATCACATAGAAGGTTTGCACAGTCAACATGCATTGTGTCTAGGTAGAGTCGACCACACATGATTGATTTAAATTAATTCTGATTGGATAAACAATTAAAATTAATCAAATAATTTTGTACTTGATTGACAATCAGTGTCTAAAATAGAATTGCTTGCATAGGAATAAAAGACATAATTGGATAATAATAAAATTGTGGATAATTTGAACTTTATCAAAGTTTATTTTAGGATATTTATTTACAAGATAATTATTCCTGAAAAGACTTGAATTATCCAGAAAAAAGATAAAAATCTTAGAATACGGGTTGAAAACACGTCTAAGTGCAAGGACCGGCTCAATGAAACCTAAAAAAAGGAGTCCAAAATGCAACCGAACACGAAAGCGCAATCAGCACCCAAGAGTACTATTCGGCACTTTTGGAGTGCCAATTGGCACTTTAAAAGTGCCGAATTGCACTCTTTTGGGCTTTGGCCCAATTCCTTTCGTGTGCCTATAAGGCACACCCTTTTCAACTTTTTCGTAGAAAGTCGCGTCCCGATTCACATTCTACCCATGGTTGCTTATTTTTTAAGCATTCCAGTCTCTATAAATAGGGATTGGGTCCCAAAATTCAGCACATTCTTTTACGCTCTAGGAGAGACACCATTTCACACTCTCAAATTTCTCACCCCTCTTTTCTGGTATTCTCTCTTAAACTAGGGTTTTTAGGTTTCAAAAATAATTGAATAAATTTCTTTGAACCCTAAAACATCCTCTCAAGAAGAAGAAGTGCTCCATGCAAGAGGTTGTTTCTGATTACCCTTTTCTTTTCTTAATGCTTCTCTTATTGTGATAATGTATGTTTGTTTTTTTTAGTTTAGTTGTTTCAAGTATCCATAACATGAATTGCTGATTTATTTTGTCAAAGCATGTTCTTAATTTCTTTATTATTGTTGTGATCTCTTTCTTATTTTCAAAAATCTGCATGTCAACAATTCTTTTTCTTCAAAATAAAAACGGATCTATATCTCCCTTTAGATGTAGATCTGAATTTTTCTTATAAGAAAAAACGGATCTACATCTTCCTTAAATGTAGATCTGATTTTTCTTAAAACAAAAACGGATCTACATCTTACTTAGATGTAGATTTGAATTTTTCTTAAAACAAAAATGGATCTACATCTTCCTTAGATGTAGATCTGAATTTTCCTCAAATAAAAAATTGATCTGCATCTTCCTTAGATGCAGATTTGAAGTTTTAAAAAAAATACAAACTGATTTGTATCTTCATTAGATACAAATCTGATTTTTTTTTACATATGCGGATTTTGAAATAAAGAAAAAGATCATGCATCATTGTGTTTGTTGTGTTTGTTTTATTTAATACATGTAGCACAAATTTATTTCATGAATGAAATTCTCTTCTAAAAGAAAATTTATTTTTCATATTTTTTCAACATACAAAAACAGATCTAATTTTTTTATATACAAAAACAGATTTGATATTTTACAAAACCAAAACCATTTTTTCTAAGTTTTCAAAAACATATCTAATATTTTTTAAATCAAAAGATTTTGTTTTCTGAAAACAGATTTTATTTTTCTTTCATTAATAAACCAATTTTTTTTTAAGTTCTCAAAAACATATCTAATTCTTTATAAACCAAATTCAATTTTTTTTTTTATACTCACAACAACAGATCTGAATTTTTTTAAACAAATAAGAGGATGCATTCATAAATAAATTTGTGTAATTTAATTTTATTCACATGTACAACATATCATTCATAGCATGCATAAATGGGGTACATTGATCACAAGAGTCTAGAAGACTAGACTCCAGATGGGCGAAATGGGTGCCTAACACCTTCCCATTCCATAACCTATCCTACAAATTTAGGTCTTTTGGATAGGTAGATCTAGCCTTATCTTTGTTTTATTTGGGTAGATTGTAACTAGGACAAAAAACCATGTAATTATTTGGAAGTTTGTAACTAGGACCCAAATCCATGTAATTTTCAATTTTTCAAACATATATTTTTTTATTCAATCAATGAAAGGAAACAATTCAATCATTTTCTTGACACAAAAAGAGAGGTGCCCTAAAAAGCACTCAGAAAATCTCTCTTTACAAATCAAATTTTCTTTTATACACAAAACAGATTTGAATTTTCTTAAATAAAAGAGGACGCATCCATAAGATAAATTTATTTGAATTAATTTTAGTTAAGTATATGTCATGTATGTTCAACATATCATTCACATCATACAAAAAATGGTATATTGGTCATTAGAGTCTAGAAGACTAGACTTAATCTAGGCGGAATGGGTGCCTAACACCTTCCAATTCCATAACCTAGCCCCCAAGATTAGGATTTTTGGATAGGTAGATTAGTGTTTTGTCTATTTAATTTTGGTAGATTGTAACTAGGACCAAAGTTTTGTATACTTTTGCATAGATTGTAACTAGGACCCAAAGCGTTGTAAGGTTAATTTACCAAAGTTGTACTTTTCTTTATTCAATCAATGACAATGAAGCATTATATCATTTAATTTGTATTTATTTTTTTCTTATTTTTCTGTATAAAAAATAAGTGGCAACTCCACACCACTTAGCCACAAAGAAAGGTGCCCTTAAAAGCACGCAAATCTCTCTTTTTAAAGAGCACCCTTAAATAAGTGCGGTCTCTCACAGTGGCGACTCCACTAGGGATGTCGACGGCTAAGTTTCGTGTTAGACTTAAGTGACCAATTATATACCCTTATCTTTTGCATGATATTGTTGTTAGTTTGTTTATTTATGTCTTGAGATGTTTGTATGATATTTTGTTTGTGTTGTCATGATTGTTTGTTAAGAGCTTTCCCTAACCATCAAAACAACAAAAATGTATGCACCCCTCTCAACAATATGGTGGTAGTAACCATGGATCACCGGTCTTCATTAGATTCGGGTACCCAATGGCGAACTCACCAACTCATAACCAGAAGTCACTGGATCACTTCTTGTTGACTATAAAGGATAGACCATGCCTTCGGACCAACGCAATGTTCATTATATTACAATTTGGGAGGTGTAACGTCCTAGCTATGGGAAACAATAAAACAACAAACCCACCCTACAATGTAATGACTAAGAACCTACCCCTAGGCCGGTCCATGATTAAATTGTATTGCATGTTGTGTGTGTTTGTTTGGTTGGTTAATTGATGTAAATAAGGACCTAACTTTGATTAACCCGACCAAGCCTATTCTTAGGGAAGAATTTGGTCGAGATTAAAGGGAAGACTCCAAAGAAAACCCAAGACCGACACTCAAGCTAGCAGTTCCAATTCCAAGCCCATCCCTTCTATCACAACACTGAAGTTCGTGAGCATAGAAGAGACTCCACTGCTGTAACATCACAATCCCATATTCGACCTGCAAGACAATTCAAGCCATAAGAAGTCTGAAGATCCCAATACTATGGCAGAAGCCAAGAACACTTAAGAGCTACTTAACACCATGGTAGCTAGTCAAATCCAGTTTAGGGAGGACATGAACCTTATGGTGCAATAGTTTCAGAACCTGAAGAGTAACCAAAAGGAGAACAAGGTTGACCATAATCCTCCAACCATGGAGAGTGAGAAGAAGATTAACAAGAGGATAAACAAGATGGAAGAGATGATCAAGAGAGCTCGCAAGATGGAGGACCTCATGGAATACCAATCACTCTCACTTTTCCCCGATGTGAGATTGCCTCTCAAGTTCAAGATGCCAACCTTGGACAAGTTCGACGGGATTGGCTGCCCAAAGTCCCATTTAAAGATGTATATGAGGGTCATTCAGCCCCTAGGAGCAACTAAAGAACTACTTGCTCAAATGTTACAAAAGACCCTTACTGGAGCCACTCTTAAGTGGTTCCTCAACCTAGATGATGCTAGAGCAAAGAGTTGAGAGGACATCTACTGCAAGTTTCACAATCAGTACAAATACAACATAGAAGTGGATATACAAGGAGAGATTTGGAGACCACAAAGCAAGAGCCGAAAGAATCTTTCTCTACCTTCATTACCAAATGGAGGTCCAAGGCAGCACATGTGATAAATATGCCAAGTGAAGAAGAGCAGTTAACCATGGTTGTAAAAAACTTATTGCTTGTATACCATAAATATTTTTTTGCCCAGTATTTTCCTAATTTTAAAGCTTTGATTGCTGCTGGAACCCAAATTGAGGATATAATAAATAATGGCACTATAAAGAATGAGGACCCACCAAGGTTTAAAAAGAATGTAGGATCTAGTTCTAAAACTAAAGAACTTTCTAATATATACATAAATGATCCTTATCAACTTATTGCTCCCATTGCCTCCATGCCAATATCATAAAGGCTGCCTCCAAGGCCTAGGAGGGAATTTCATAAGTGTTGATACCGTATTTTGTTTGCCTTGGTTTGCATGCCGAACCCCGAAAAATCTAAAAATATCATTTTCTCTCTATGGGGCCATGAAAACATCTAGAATGACGTGGTGCAACTTGTTCGGACATCAGAGCACCCAAAGTACCTTTTTCAGCTAAAATGACCAAAATTCCCTAGTCGGCCCTAGGGTTGACCAAAGATCAAACGAGGTCCAAACTCCCGCAAAACAACATTTTTCATAGTTTTACTTCAAACCCGAGCTTCTCGGAGATTTTTAACAACTTTGACCAAGTTTGACTCGAAGTCAATCCTAGGTGGGCCCAAAAACCCTAATTTTGATCAGGTTGTCGGAACATGATCAGGTTGTCGGAATAGGTTGAAACCAATGTCATTATGAAGATTATCAATTTATCATTCCAATGACTATTCATGGGTCGAAATCAGAGTTAGAACGGCTGAGATATCACGAAAACTAGGTTAACGCACCGATTGATGCACCGCTAACTTCCCGAAGCCATAACTTTTGATCTGACCGTTAGAAACTGAAAATAAAGATCTATCCAAGGGTGTCTAAATCATCCCGATCAGAGGTGGTTTGAGGCCCGCAGCCCTACAATGGCCGTTGCCTCGAAAAACATGATTGGGGCTATAAATAGCCCTAGGCACCCATCAAACCAAGGGACACATTTTTTCTGAAATTTACTCTCTGCCCAGTTCCTCTCTACGTTTTTTCTCTCTTCCAAACACCTAAAAAAACACCCAAAAAAAACTCCAAAAAACACATCAAAGTCTCTTGATTCTTCTCTCTTCACCAAGAACACAAGGTATTGCTTTTGCACCCAATCTTCTTTTCCTTGGTTCTACACTTGGGATTTGGGGTTTAGGGGTGTGGATGTAGCTTTTTTTAGCTATCATCCACACCCCTATCCTTCTAGATCTATTTTCTAACATTTATCTTTCTTTTTACTAGAATAATATGTTTTATAGCTTTCTTTGACATGTTTCTTGCTTTATCTTGTTTCTAGAATGTTTTTAGCTTAGATCTATGTTCTTTTATGCTTGTTCACATGTTTATTTGTCCCAATGTACATGCTTAGAGTTTTTATGCCATGTTTTATGCTTAGATCTACATCCATTCATGCTTATATGTTTAGATCTACATGCTTAGGGTTTTACGCCATGTTTCCTTTGTTTCGTTCCTCTCTTTGCTTTGCGTTGATGTTAGGGTTATATGCTCACATGCTTGATACCATGTCTATGGTTATGCTTTGCTCGGATCTATATGTTTATGCGCTTTTGCCACGTTTTATGCTTAGATCTACATTCGTACATGGCTATATGCTTGGATCCATATTCTATCATGTCTACGTACTAGTTTTCTACATGTTTGCTTGCACATTTGTATGCTTATATGTCTAGATCTATGCCATATTTGTGTGCTTAGACCTAGGCTATGTTTGTCTTGCCATGTGCTATTGTAGCCCTTTTGTTGATTTACCTTTCTTTCTTGTGTTTTGGCCTATTGGTTTGGATCCGATCTAGACCCTATGTTCTTTGTCAAAGGGTTTGGATCACCCCTATTTACATGTCTATGCTTGCTTGCTTCTATGCTTCATGCTTGTGTTAGCCTCTCTTATCCTAGGCTTTGCCACGCTTGTCGCCCTTGGCGGGTATGTGGTTGTGTGGTTGCATCCAATGCCCAGGAGGCCATGTCTAGATGTAACCACTTAGGAGACATCTCCGAATGTCGGGTTGCTCCGTGTGCACCCTTTCCCTTTCCGCTCTACGCGATGATATGCTTGCCATGCTTGTTTGCGCCACCCGTTGGCTTTCTACACATCTTTACACGCTTGCTTACATGTCCATGCATGAGTCTTGCTTGCTAGTGTGTCGTCCATGCTGCAACACAAAGAAGCTATGGACATTCGATCCAAACCTACATTTGTCCCTCGTGGACACCACCCTTGTTTGTTTGCTATCTTGCTTTGTTTCCCTTTTTGCTTGCATCCCAGTTTCTATGTTTGCCGTGTCTATCATGTTTATCTACTTTATGCCTCTTTATTGTGCTCTTTGCATCTTTTCCTTCCATGGCTTGTTTGTTGGTTTCTTGTCTTTGCCTTTGCATGTATGCAAACGAAGTGAGGATGCTTGGAGCTAGGGCACGGTCTCCCAAGAGCAAGCAAAAGGGGCAAGGATGTGAGCACGCCAACATGAACCGAGCAGCAGTTGCAGTCAGTAGGTTTAGGGTTTAGCTTTTTCCCTTTGGTTATGTACTCTTTTAAACCCCCTCCTTCCTCCTCCCTTTCTCCCTTAGATGGTTTGTATAAGGTATATCATGCTTTTTACCATTCTTCCTCATCTCTAGAGTATGGCGACCGCTGTTTATTTTCCTGTACCTATATTTTGGGCCATACTCTAGGGATGTAGGCATTTACTTTCCTGCTCTGTGTAGCATTGTGCATGATGCATGTATATATATACCTGCTTGCCCTTTTCCAGTGTGATTGTCACAATCCGTGTCACTTAAGGCTAGCAATGCCTAATTCCCGCCGCGAAAGTAAGGTGACTTCTCTCCAGATTTTTGCAATGGAAATCTTGCTCTTTGCTTGAATGCCTTAAGAAAGCATAGATTAGGACCACACCCATTCCAAAAGCCAAACCTCAAAGCCCCCATGCAAGCGAAGCCTCGTAAGCCAATGCCAAAATTGTGTTTTTATTGTTTATCTCCAAAAATTAAGGTTTTATCAAAACAAAGGATTGTCCTTGGATAGGCATTGTGGGGTGCCTAACACCTTCCCCACATGTAACCAAACTTCCGGACCTAAGAATCAAGATTTTTTTTCCACCCACATTAGATTAGGAAAAATGACATTTTTCTTAACCTTGGATCGGTAATAAAATCAACTAGAAACAGGTGACCAATCACACCTTAGAAAAACTCAATGATTGGTGGCGACTCCACTTACCTTTGGTAATCCCTTAAAATTTGGCTCAGATTCTTGCCATAATGCCAAAGGTAGACCTACCTTCCTCCACTGAGAGAGAAAGCACCCGAAACTCCACACGAACAACACCATATATGCTAAGAGGGGCCCTCCAATGGGACCCCGTGTGCGTGGGAGCTGGCGCCACAGTGGGTGGTTGAATGAAGGCCTGTAACAGCGACAGCAGTTTTTCCACTTCCGTCATGATAGAGGTGGGCTTCGACAGACTTGAGACTCAATCGATGAGAGTTTAGCCTTTAGAGCTTTTGATAAAACCATAATCTTTGGACATTGGCTTTTAAAAAACACAAAAATTGGCATTGGCCTCCGAGGCTTTTCCTTTTGAAAGAGGCTTCTACTACATCCTAGTAGACCATTTTCAAAAGAGCAAAAATCTTTTTCCAAAAACTCCTTTTCTGAAAAGGTGGCTTTGAGGTATTTTCACATGGAGATTTTACCGCTTTCATCACATGCTTTACCACTTTTCTCACATGCTTTATAGCTTTCCTCACATGCAAACATAGGGTAGAAAATTTTAATTTCCGCTACACCTTTATTCGCTTTCCATATATATCTGTTGTGCTTTGAAAAAGTCTTTCTCCTTCCTTAAGGATTGCATGACATACACCCTTTTTGAGCCGAACCCAGGCTCTGCACTACTGGTGTAGTCACATCTTTTTGGGAATTTCATCACCCCATCTATAGATGCCCAGTAGAAAACATCGGCAGTGTTACCCATAGTTAGATTCTAGGCTAATGTTGTAGGCACTTTTGGGTCCATGGGTGGATAGGAGTTGTTAAAAAGGCCCCCTCAATCCTTCCTGCCCCATAACTTCCATGAAGGGAGGGGTATGGCGATTGAGTACCCTAGGACAGGAACCACCTACTAGTTAAGCCTTTGCATATAGTTGGCCTAGTTATGTCAAACCCGTGAGGACTAGATCAAGCCCAGAGCCTATCAGGACTAGGTGAAACCTAAAGAGTGAACATCCAAGCCTAGGAAAGGATACCCTTATAGGGCTAGAGGTCAGGGGAAAGTGTTTTGTAACAGGTACGCCCTTTTTGCTTGTGCCAAGGAAATTGTGCTTCCAAGCCTAGGAAAGGATACCCTTATAGGGCTAGAGGTCAGGGGAAAGTGTTTTGTAACAGGTACGCCCTTTTTGCTTGTGCCAAGGAAATTGTGCTTTACTCCATGTTCTTTCTATCCTATTTGTACAGCATTCATGTTTAAACCCCTAGGAAAAGCAACCCCGTTACTTGTACATGCTAGACCATACCCTATCCCTAAGGTTTTACAACCCTACAAGGGCACTCATGCATACACCAATTGGTTCCATCACCTAATTATGCAAAGATAAAATTCGTGGCAAGTAATCGAAACTCTGTTTAAAGGGGAGGTGCTGCCGAAAAATTGTCAAGAGATCCAAATTGCCAAGATGTCAAAATTGCTAAAGGTCCTAGACATCAAGAATACAAGGTCTCCCTCGAGAAATCACAAGGTCCAAGAGATCCATGCTGTCTAAAGGTCCAAGTGTCCAAGAGCTTCCTTTAAGAACTCCACATTATCAGAAGCCGAGCTTTTCCTCGCAATTACGTTTCTTGTATTGTAAATGGCCCATTATTGGAGCCAATGAACCCAGTGTTGTAAAAGAAAATTTTGTACAAACCTGTAATCAAAGGAAGGGTCCATCCCGCATTGACAAGCATATCATGAAAGTTTTGGTTACTTGCCAATCTTGTGCATTAATTTTGCATCATAGTAGAAACTCACCATGATAAATACCCGATCAAGGGTGCAAAGCCAATTTTTGAAAATGATAGGAGCACGTCCTTAAGCATTTTGTTTGTAGGGTAGCAATTCTCCAATAAAGGTATGATCCTTACCTGCTTGCATAACATTGAGAAACCCTAGGAGAGACAGTTCCAAAACCGCTTGTGCATTAGAGCCCACCTAAGTCCTAAGGGTCCCCACCCTACAAGGGCATCCATGCATTTTCTGATATCTCCCACCTAATTGTATAGATAATAAATTGGGTGACAAGCAACTGAGTTTTTCCATGGAGACATGCAAGAGGCCAAATTTTTTCTTCAAAAATTGCAAAAAAAAAAAAAAAAATCAAGCTTTGTTTTCCTTATATCAAATGCCTTTGCATCAAAATTGGTTTCTTTGTCCAAGGACCTTTGTGAATATCATTACAAAAACCTTTAAACGTTGGGTCAGGGTTTCTATCAAAATATGAGTTTTAGCTTTCTTGGGCAAATATTCTAATATTATTTGTTGGGTCTCAAAGCGTGTCGATTGAGGTTCGCATCATTCCTCTTTCAAGAAACGATAGCCTGACTTACAAGTGTAGCAACCATCCTTTGCCCATGGCCAGAAAATTGAATCATCAGACTCCACCCATGTAAGTGGAATTTTTTTGATAAAGTCAGCTTCTTGTGGAGCAAAATTTCCATCAATTTTTATAGTTAATAATTCACTTAGTATAAAATTTAAAAACTAAATGAAACATGTGGCACAAAATTGAAAATCCATTTGAAATATAATTGGATTTTCTATATATATATATATATATATATATATAAACAAAATTTAGGTACAATACCTTAGGTGCTGTTCTTTAAGTTCCCCTCTTAAGATTCAGTCATGTGGCTACTTAACTAAAAAATACACTTCTATCACATAAAAAAAAATCTACATGACAAAATCTTAAAAAGAAAACGTAAGGAACAGCACATAAGTACTATACCTAAGTCTTACTCTAAAAAGATATTAGGCGTGTTTAAATTCTTGGGCCCATGTCGATGATAAAGGCTGCTACTTCCTTTCTCTTCAGCCAGAGACCACATTTTTTTTTTTTTTTTTTTTTTTTTTTTTTGCTGAATAACCACATGTTTTTATATTTGCTTGACCAGTTTAATTATCATAGGAATATATCTTTTTTTTCCTACTATTATTATATTTTTTGGGCTAAGTTGATCATATTTCTTAACCATTCAAGATTTGAGGCATGCTTTGAATAAGACATGACACCGACTAAAAAATAATAATAATAATAAATCCCGTGCTTAAATATGCAAATCAAGCTGTCTACTGCATTTCTCAAAAAAAAAAAAAAAAAACTGTCTACTGCAAAAAAGTCATTTTTGAACGGCATAACCAAGTCATCTACACGTAGGATTTGTCGAAATTTATATTAATAGCTCCAAAAAAGTAAGGAAGGTTTTACTTATAGAAATAGGGGATGCATCTATTGATTACTCCAATCAAAAAATAAATAAATAAATAAATAGGGTCAACTCTATTTAAAAAAAAAAAAAAAAATTCTAAATCTGTTTATATATGGTTAATAATAGGTTAAAATGCAAAACTCACCCTCTAAATTTTACTTTTTATCATTTCAGTCCTCTAAATTTAACTTTTGTCATTTTAGTTCTTTATATTTCAATTATACTTAATTCAATACTTCGTTTACATTGTACCGTTATATTTCAATGGCACCATTAAAATACCTAAAACGACGCTGTTTTACATTGTAATTAAAATTAATTTTTTTTAAATTTCTGAATTTTAGAAAAAAAAGTTAATTTAAAATAAAAATAAAAAACATAAACTAAACCCACTGCCGAGGAAGCAAATCACAAGTTCACAACAGAACCAAGACTTGTTGCTGTATAGGCACAACGATCAGTATCATCATCACCATAGTAATCCTCTCGATCTTGTCATCTCCTTTCGAGTATGAAGATTTCCTTAAATCTCTCCCGTGCAAACTGAGAATAGGCTTTCTTTCACTGCAACTCTTTTTCTCTTCATTAATTCTAAGGAGAAACATCGTAATAATGCTCTGATTTACACTACTACTTTCCTTCTTGTCTCTGTCATTGCACTTGTTCAGTTCCAGCATTCACCAAATGCTTGCTGGCCATATTCAAGAAAATAGAGAAGATTTTATTTCCCCAGAAATTCATTCCTCGTTTCTTGAGAATCGGTAAAAGCAAGACTTATTGAGTATTGTTGAATTTCATTGGGTTTCGGCTGGGCTCTATCTAGCGATGTCCTTGGCAGTGGATTTATTTTATGTTTTTTTTTTTTTCAATTAAACTTTTTTTTTTCTAAAATTTAGAAATTAAAAAAAAAAATTGTATATTAACTACAGTTTAAAACAATGTCGTTTTGGGTAATTTAATGGTGCAATTTAACAAATAGTAAACAGAAGTCTGAATCGAGTATAATTGAAACTTGGAAGATTGAAATGACAAAATGTGAAACTTAGAAGATGAGTTTTGCATTTTGACTTTAATAATATAACCGGAGTTTTTTTTTTTTTTAATAAAATAATAAAGTATAGAGGTAACTCAAGTATGGAAATTGGAATTAAAAATTATACATTCAGTACTCGATCTTTGAATTACTTATTTAAAAAATATTTTTGTTAGAACTGATTGAAATTGGTTATTATTGCAAAAAATTAGGAGAAAATGGGCATTTGACCTTAATTTGCAAACTATGTAGCAAATTTTTCTGTTTTGAAACTATTTAGCAAATTGCTCCTGTTTTTTAAACTTGATTTTATCAAAATCGAGTTCTACGTAAAACTTGATATCCTCAAAATCAAGTTCTGTATATATTTTTAAGTGTAACTCGACATTAGTAATGTCGAGTTCCACTTAAGTTTTCAAAAAAATTTAAAGGTGCGTTTGGTAGACTGTAATAAACACTATAATGTAATAACTATTTTTATGGCATAACTGTTCTGTTATTTGGTTATGTTTTTATTACAATGAATAGTTATTCCTTATGAATAGCTATTCTTCAAAATGTAATAGCTATTCTTATGGAATAACTTTTAAAAAAAAAAAAATCCTAAAAAACCATTAGTTTCCACATCTTCAAAAGGAAAGAAAATAAATTTTCCTTCTTGTTAATTATTGGCTCCATTTTGAACACCTTAAAATAAGTGTATTTTAGGAAATTTGACTTAAAAATGATTTAATTACACATTCTTTTTATGCACTACTAAATTGTGAATGCATATTCAAAATTCTATTCCTAAATGGTCACCAAACTAATGAATAGTAATACTTATTATATTTCAACTTAATATATTCCTTATAATACTTATTCCTATTCCTATGTAATAATCATTACAGTGTACCAAACGTGCCCTAAATGTCAAAATATGCATAGAACTCGACATTGCTAATATCGAGTTCCACCTGTAACTCAATTTTGTTAAAATTAAGTTTCAAAAACAGAGGCATTTTGCTAAATAGTTTCAAAACAAAAGCATTTTGCTGCATAATTTATAAATTAGGGACAAATGCCCATAAAAAAAAAAATTAAAGGTCTTGGATGAAAAACAGCAAACTTTCAACTATTTTCACTTTTCCGGACAGATTTGTTTGGGAGATGAATAGTTGTCAACTGAACTGAATCGCCCAGATTGATAAGTAAGAAATGTTTTGTTTAGAACATGGCACAGATAATCGCAGGCTATATGCCCTCTTTGATGGAGTGCAAAACACAAGCATAAGATAAAGCAGGAAATTTCTATCACGTAGAAAGCCTAAACGGTCTGCAAGAAACCTTAAAAATAAAACAAGGTAATCCAGTATCTTGTAGATCCAGGGTACCCATATAAATTCAATGATACATGAGAAATAAATATTGGAGTGGATGTCAAAAAGACAACATAAATAACAACTATTATGTTCAAGGTTATGCATATCTCTGTACTAACAACAAACTACCCCTAACATCTTGAACTTGAATCTTTGGTGTTAAAAAAGGACCTACTTACAGCTCTCAGCGCACCAAAACTGCCTGCGAGGTTGTTTGCAGCACCAAGGCACCAACCATAAGAGGTGTAACAAGACACAAGCTTAGAATCCAAAGAAGCCAAGCTCACTGGCTCTTTCCTTCTCGAATGTTTCAAAGTACTGATAAATGATTGTTACTGCAAGCAGAATCCCGGTCCCTGAACCAATTGCTCCCATGAAATCTGCCAACACTGTCAATGCACCAATACACATGCCTCCAAATGCTGCAGCAGTGGGTATGTAGCGGTTCAGCTCTTTCTGTAAGTTTGACTCACGATGACCAGGCATCACCATTTGTTGTTCCTGCAATACCACAAAGTATATAAGATGACATGCTGCCAGGAATACAGATGATGACTGAAGAAAGTATTGCTACATTAATACACTTGTAGCTCCCTCATCTATCAGATTTTTACATCCATGTGACTGAAGAAAGTATTTCTATATTAATAAATATTTTTTAAATTAAAACAAATGATGAAAGTTATAAAAGAGAGCCAGTTTAACAATTGAGAACAGATGCACACCGGAGACAAAGGTCCTTCGTGTCATATATACTGCTCAGGTTCATAGCCAAATTGAAGAAATAACTATAATCTTTTATAACTACAAAGCTTATAAGTCACTTCAGCAATTTGGCATTCAACTCCCTCAACAGATCCCATATTTTTTTATGACCAAAATGCAAAGAAACTTGTAGAATTGAAGACTTCAAAAAAAGTAATTATTAATCATTCAACTTATAAATGTAAAAGTGTACTTAAACTATATGTTGAAATAATATAACACTGCCTCAATTTATGATTTGCTGAAATGATATCAGGGATAGTTTTTATTTTTATTCGTAAGTTACACACACCAAGTGAGTTTTGAAATTTGAATCCACAACCTCACCCTTCACCATTCACTCGTTTTTATGACAGAAACTGCTATTTGAGCTCATTGCCCAAATGATAATATGGATCTACGAGGCCGAACTTGATACATTGCCCAAATGGGGTGTTCTTCACCTAGATATGAGATTCATTATGGGATAGAGTGAGGAATTTAACCATCAATGTATAGTCTCAAAATTTTGTTACAAGGACTCTCCAACATGTGTCTCAAGTTGTGGGTGTGTGGAGCAAAGGCTCAATTTACAACATAAGGGACAGCTAGATTTAAAGAGCATCTCATTTCTTCCCTTCTTCAACGGAAGATTAAGTTTTTAGAAACTTGGCTCAATTAACATGGGTGGTTCTTTATATGCCTGCAATTGGGAACATTGTTAAATAATTTCCACATTTTTAATACACTTAATAGCATGGTTTCATGGCAGGCCTGCCAAAATCACATGCCATAACCAATACCTATTGTAGCATTGAGTCCAATATTACTTCAACCATCTCCATTAAATACTCGGAAAGATTTCAAAATATGCAATTTGAAATTCAAGTATAACTTTTATGATGTGTGCAATGTGCATCTCATGTTCAATTTTTAAATAGAATTACATTCAGTGCAACCCTCTCTAAACTCCATTTAGAAATGATACCTAGTCAACTTAACAGTGCGTGCAAGACTGCAAGGTCCAAACCCAACCCGCCTTCCCATCCATACTATAAAATTAATAATAATTATTGAGTAAGTTTGGGAAGTGCGTTTTGCGCGTTTCCCAGCGGATGCTTTTTTTAAGTGGGTCCCGTGCACTGTTCATGGGACCCACAGGTACTTTTTTCAGCAAAAACAACTTTACAACTAAGTCTCATGGCACTATTCACACATTTAAAAATTATTTTACTATAGTATTTCAGTTTTCAATAATAAGCGGTATCCAAACAGACCCTAAATGTTATTGAAATGAAACTTAACATTTATATTTGATTAATTATAATAGAGTTGAACTTTATAACCATAAGAGCAACCACTCAAAATCTTGCATAATACAAATAGTGCATCATTTTGCACATTTTAACCCAAAAAATGCCCATATTAGTCAATGTAAAAATATGCAAATATGCACCATTGCTACAGTAACCGTGCATATATGCACGGCTATTGTAGCTGTTCCATTTAATATTTTAGTATTTGTTTCTCTCCCCTCTCTGTACCTCTGATTCACCTCACTCTCTTTTTCTCATTTCCTCTCTCACCTCACTCTCACTAATCAACTCTCTCATTTCATTAGATCAACTCTCTCGCCGACCCAAGCCCCATCACCGATCTATTGCTTGTTTTTTTTTCTTTTTCTGGTTTTTTGGTTGATTTTGGGTGTGGGTTGGTGGGTCTTTGGGTTGATCGGCTTGTTTTTTCTAGTTCTTTGCGTCGATCTTGATAAGTGGGTTTTGCTTAGGGTGAGGCGTCGATCTTGCTCAGGGCGAGGCGTCGATCTCTCAGATCAACTCTCTCATTTCATATGCCTGGGTTGAATGGTTTTGCTTAGGGTGAGGCGTCGATCTTGCTCAAGGCGAGGCATCGATCTCTCAGATCAACTCTCTCATTTCATATGGCTGGGCTGAATGACAGTGTGTGGGTTGTGTTGGATCTGTGAGAGAGATGACAGTGTGTGGGTTGTGTTGGATTTGTGAGAGAGATGACAGTGTGTGGTTGTGTTGGGTCTATGAGAGAGATGAGTGTTAAAGAAATGAATATTTTATTGAATAAATGTGTAGAATAGATAAATTGATGTGGGTGTTTTGTAAAAGTGGGTGTGTAAATTTTTTTTTTTTTTTTTAAAGTAGGTTTTTTCTTGCAAAATAGATGGAAATTTTGCACTAACTAATGTTGTTGCTCTAAATGTGCAACACAACCAGGTTCAAAAGTCCAATCCGATCATTAGTGTTCAAACTCAAATAGAAGTACTTTTTAAGTAGATTTTTATACATCAAATATTAAATAAGGATAGTTTTTCATATAAATAGGGTGGTGGGTTGAAACCAAGTTGGAAGCTAAAAGTGATCCATAAAACAAATTTTTGTGATCGGTTAGATTACCAATTGTCCCAAAAGCTTAAAATGTTAAGAAATAGTGAATTTAACCATTTATCCATAATTCTAACACTCCCCCTTAATCAACACATGTGATATTTAATATTTTAAATGTGAGGTAAAGTGAAGTTAGGGGTCAAAATCAGGATCTTTTGCTCTAATACTATGTTAAATTACCAATTTTCCCAAATGCCTAAGCTGTTAGGAATTGGTGAATTTACTCATTTAACCATAATTCTAACATCAACAACAAATACATGCAAACAGTAAGAACAGAACGATATACAGGACCAATTCAGAAACATAGCAGTTTATATCACCTATATATGACCAATTTCAATTTCAAAATTCCAAGAATTCCATCTTCATAAGAAACTTAGACAAACAAGAAATAAGGCAAACAAACAAAAAATTGAAACCCATGAGTTTGTCAACCCTGACTTACTGATGAAACCACAAGAACACCACCCAGTAAAATCATGAAAGAGATGCACACACATACATACTTGCAGAGGATGAGAAACTTATATCACAATGAGTTCTTACCTTAAGCTGCTTGGCAACATCTCTCGCAGATGATCCAGAAACTTCAATCCAAGTTTTTGAGAACAATGCACATGCTGACAACATAAACACTAGATAGAACAGTGCATGGAAAGGATTGGCTGCCATATCAGCTAAGCTGCAAAATCATATGCAACATATCAATTCAGGTTTACTAGCATCATTATAATGATGAATAAGTAAAAGCGCAGATAACTTGCAAAATGGATTCTTCAATTAGCCTCCATTCCTGTATTTCATCATGTATTCCATATGGATACAGCAGGATACATCTCCATGAATAATAAAAAATAATAGTTTTATGGATATGGTTCAGATACTGCAGGATACCAGTTGAATACAGCATTCATATGCCCAGGTCTAAAAATGAATCTCTTTTGGGGCATGTTGGGCCGCAGGAAGGGGGGTTCAATATGCAATATCTAGTATTTGAATAAGTTAAAAATCCTTGAAATTTTCAATTTCTATGCACATCATACATGAATTATGGATCCTGTTTACTTCTGTTATTTGTAGCTTATAAAATACTTTTGCTTATGTATATTTTTTTTTTTGATAGGTAATAATAATATTATTAAAACAAACTAAAAAATAGACAAAAGCCAATACAAGGTGTTCATGATGGTGAACACAAGGAAAAGCAAAAAACAAAATAAACAGCAAACAACTAAAAGGAAAAACTTAAAACGCAATACTAAGGGAAGAAATAAACTCTAAGATAGTGGAGCATTCCGAGAAGCCCCAACACCTAGACCAATCAAATAAAGTCTTCTGGCACAGAGCTTGTAATTGAGCCAAGGATTTTTCAGTATCCTCAAAAGAGCGCCGATTTCTTTCCATCCAAACAATCCACATCAAACAGCCGGGAATCATATTCCATATGTCTGAATTAAATTTTCCTAGCCAAAAACTCCAACAATACACCAAGCTTTCCACAGAGCCTGGCATGACCCAATGTATCCCAAAGATCTGAAGCATGTAAACCCACAAAGAGTGAGCTACCGGACAATGGAGGAGAAGATGATCCACGGTTTCCTCATTCCGATGGCACATACAACACCTATTCACCAAAATGCGCCCCTTAAGCTTAAGATTATCCAAAGTAAGGATCTGCCCATGAACCGCTGTCCACACAAAAAAAGCCACCCTCCTAGGGATCTTAGCTTTCCAAACACCCTTCCACGGAAAATTGGAATCAGCTGCACCCCTAATGTTATTGTAATAGGACCGGGTATCAAACATGCCATTCCCTTTGAGACACCAATGAGAGGTGTCATTCCCACCACCCCTAGGGATCCGAGATTGAATGAACTCAAGGAAAGATAAGGCAGCCCCTAATTCCCTTTCATGAAAGTTCCTATGAAATCTCAAATTCCAGATTCTATCGTTACGACCCTCTTGGTAGCATAGAACATCAGAAATGTAAGCTTCCTTGTCGTTAGAACACACATACAACTGAGGATAAAGCCTATTAAGCGTGTTATCTCCAACCCACTTATCATGCCAAAAAAGAATACGAGAGCCATCCCCCGCCACTAAGGACACATGGTTGGAGAAGCTCTCCCAACCATCATGAATACCACGCCATGGACCACAACCGTGAGCCCTTCTGCAACTTTTAGAACTCCACCCCCCTTGACCCTCACCATATTTAGAAGCAATAACCCTCCTCCAAAGATGAGTGCCTTCTCGCCCAAACCTCCATAACCATTTCCCTAACAATGCTTTATTAAAGTGCACTAACTTCCTGATCCCCAGACCACCCAAAGCTATCGGTAAACACACCTTCTCCCAAGCCACCAAAGGATATTTGAAACACTCCTCTGAAGATCCCCATAAAAACTTCCTCTGAATACGCTCCAATCTATCAGCCACAGCTACAGGAATGACAAATAAGGATAGATAGTACGTAGGAAGGCTAGAAAGAGTACTCTTCACCAGGGTAAGTCTACCCCCCTTAGATAAATAGAGACGCTTCCAACCCGAGAGTTTCTTCTCCATCCTCTCCAAAATAGGATTCCACATAGATGCTGTTTTGTAAGGGGTGCCCAACGGCATACCCAAGTACTTCAAAGGCAGACTACCCACCCTACAACGAAGAATGGCAGCCAACACATCTATATTTTCAACCTCCCCAACAGGAACAATCTCACTCTTTCCCGCATTAACTTTCAGACCAGTAAAAGCTTGGAAGCTAGTCAACGCCAGCCTAATGGACAACAACTGATCTCTAGACGCATCACAAAACAAAATGGTATCATCTGCAAACAGCAAGTGTGAAATGCGTACCCCTATAGAGTTAGTAGGCCCCACACGAAAGCCACGAAGTAGACCACAATCCTCAGTTTTCTTCAGCAGCCTACTTAGAACTTCCATAATAAAGAGGAAAAGAAGAGGGGACAGTGGATCACCTTGTCTCAACCCACGAGAGCTTCCAAAAAAGCCTACCGGGGATCCATTCACAATAATAGAGAAACAAACAGTAGTTATGCAAGCCTTAATCCACCCCCTCCATCTCACCCCAAAACCCATCCTAGCCAATAAGTAAAACAATGCGTCCCAATTCACATGGTCATAGGCTTTCTCAATGTCCAATTTGCAAACCACCCCGGGCACATGGCTCTTCAATCTGCTGTCTAGGCACTCATTAGCAATAAGCACTGAATCCAAAATTTGTCTCCCACCAACAAAAGCATTTTGGGACTCAGAGATGAGACTATCTAGCACAACCCTCAATCTATTTGCCAACACCTTAGACAGCAGCTTGTACACACTTCCTACCAAACTAATAGGCCGAAAGTCCTTAACATCAATAGCATTATTTTTCTTGGGAATTAGAGTGAGAAACGAGGCATTTAAAGACCTTTCAAACACTAAATACCTGTGAAAGTGCTCAAAAACAGCCATAACATCCTCCTCCACCACTCTCCAGCATTTTTGGAAAAAAGCCATGGTGAAACCATCAGGTCCAGGAGCTTTATCCCCCTCCATCTCCATCAAAACCTGGATCACCTCTTCTTTAGAGAACTCCCTCTCCAAGGCCAACCTTTCATCCTCTCCAATGCAATCAAAATCCAATCCATCCATTGTTGGACACCATATATTTGGCTCTTTGTAGAGATTTTGATAGAACTGAGCCACCTGAGCTTTAACAGTAGAATCGTCCTCATATAAGACCCCATCAACCACAATGCTTCTAATGTGATTTGTTCTTCTATGAGAGTTCGCTAGTCTATGAAAAAATCGAGTGTTGTTATCTCCCTCCTTCACATACAAAGCACGAGACTTTTGTCTCCAAAAAGTCTCTTCTAAAGCAGCTAAAGCTGCAATATCACCTTTAACCTGAGTTCGACGGGACTCTTCCTCATTAGAGAGGCCCCGCATTTCTTCCTTAGAATCTAGACCCAATAATTCAGCCAACAAACACTTCTTCCTAAAAGCCAAATCTCCAAATTCCTCCTTATTCCACTTCTTAAGGTCTTCTTTCAAAGCCTTTAATTTCTGAGCTAGAACAAAACTAGGGGAGCCCAAAAAGCTATACCCCTCCCACCAAAGTTTAACTCTCTCGAGAAAACCCTCAGATCTAAGCCACATATTCTCAAACTTAAAAGCACAGCGACCCCTATCCACTCCACCAGCTTCCACCAAGAGCGGACAATGATCGAAAATAACACGAGGGAGCACCCTTTGAGACACATTCCCAAAATGATCCACCCAATCCACACAAGCAAGAGTCCTATCAATACGGGACATAGCCTGCGGCTCAGCATCTCTAAACCAGGTGAAAGATGCCCCGTCCAATGGAAGATCCACTAAATAATTATTCTCAATAAAGTTCGAGAATGCGAACATGGCTGGATTAAAAGAATCACAACCAAGCCTCTCGCAGGGGTATCTAATAATATTAAAATCACCGAATAAAAACCAAGCTGTGTTCCACCTGGTCCGAACCCTGGACAGCTCCTCCCACAAAGCAGCCCTATGATGATCATCATTAGGACCATAAAGACCAGTGCAGACCCATTCAAAACCGTCCAACACTCCCCTAAAAAGAACACTAACAGAGAACTGACCAACAGATACATCAATTTTCTCGACCACCCGTTTATCCCAAATCAACAAAACCCCCCCAGATGTTTGAACCGCATCCAGTACCGCCCAATCAACAAAGGGACTACCCCACAAGCTACGCACAAGAGCAGAATTTGAAGAAGCAAGCTTAGTTTCCTGCAAACATACAACATCACATCTCCAATCCTTCAAAAGATTCTTACAAACCTCTCTCTTTTGAGGGTTATTCAACCCCCTAACATTCCAAGAAAGAAGTCGTAAAGACATTAATAACTACCAATAGCCCCTGGTCCTGACGACGAACCTCTATTCCGAGAGACAATCCCATCATAATTCACTGAAGAAAACAAACCCCTCAATTCCCTTAAACCTCTCTGACCAGCTTTAACAGGTGGCCTAATACAGCCACCATTGGCAACCTCAATACACTCCTGTTCTAATAAACGAAATAAAGCCACACATTGAGCTTCATGTTTAACAATAGGAAAACCCACCAACTTGCAGAAGCTCTTCAACATTGTAGACACCCACTTCGAGTGTTCCACCTTAGATGCATCAAACTCACTTACCTTATCCACCGTGCTCAACACCAAATCTTCAGCTACCCTAGGGACCCAACAAGACAACGGCGCACACTCTAGTGGACTGCAGTTGTACTCCCCAATACCGTCGGCATACACAGCTACCGACTCTGTCATACCCGTTTGGGAATCACACTTCTCTTTATCACTTATGCTTAATAACTCTGTGAAAACGTCCTCCACCTCCTCCGACCAAGGAACTCCCTCCCTACCAACAAAGTTCAAAGGAGAAAACTGCCCAAAACTATTGGAGTCCACCGTAAGCATCAGATCAACCCCAATCTGCCTCTCACCCTCTCGAACTGACAGGGGAACCACCGAGATAGGGGCGCGAACCTCCAGAACTGAGCTAGAGGGGAAACTTGTCCTTATCGGAGCCTCAAAACCCGCCGCCGGCGCCTCCGCCGTAGTCCCTGGCTCCCGATCTGACTGGGGAGCCACCGAGATAGAGGCGCTAACCACCGGAGCTGGGCTCGACGAAGGTTTCGCCCTCAACGGAGCTTCCAATCCCTCCATCGGCGCCACCGTCGCTACCCCGGGCTCCGTTGAAGACTCGCCTGACCCACTCAGCTCCTGAACCAGATCGTGCAACCCATTAGGATCGCAGGTCAGTTCAGACTCTAACTGGGTTTTATTTTTAAAAGGGAGAGCTAAGGTAGCTTGGGCTTGGGCTTGGGATTTAAAAACCACAGGCCCAACAGCTTTAGGCCTTTGTAACTTCACTTTATCCACCCAAGAGACATCCGGAGTGGACCTGTGAGAGTCCAATGGCTTAATCCAAGACACCACCCTTTTACCCCCTTCAGATAAAGACACCCTCAACGCCATGGTGTCAGTAGTCACTTTGAACATGCAGTCACGCGTGGGTCTAACAGATTTTTTTTTAGAAACTGACCCAGCAGCAGCTTCGCCCTTGAACACGTTATGTCCCAAATAAGCTCTAGAATTTTCAAAATTCCTCAACTTCCGCTGGTTGCCAGTATTGAAAAGTTTCTTCCCATCAAGTCCACCGCCATCCATTTGGCCACCACCAGCAGCTCCACCAGAAATCCTCCCTTCCACCCCAACAGTGTTCGAACCTGCTAGGAAACTATCTAATGCTCTTGAAAACAAGCTCCACCCAGCCCGGTTAGAACTCGCAGGTACCATAACACAACCACGTCGAGCTCCACCAAAAAACACAGCTAAATCCACAAAAATACCAGCCTTATTCGACCTTCCCCGGAACTCGAAAAACTTATTGTTCTCTCTAAAATGTTTGTACAACAAATCCTTTCCTGGTACCCAATCACGAATATCAGCAAAGCAAGAGAGGACCCATTTCATTCCCTTGCGACTCAGCCAAACGGAACTTTTAAAATTCCGACGACTTTCATGTATAGCATAAGAATCGTCCCTCCCACCGTCAAAAGAGAAAGAAAAAGTTTTAGAATCAATACGAAAGAAACCTATACTACTCCCTCTAACCTGAGGAGAAAGATTAGGAACAGAGATAGGGAGAGGCACATTGGTTGGAAGAGGTGTGAGTGGATTGGTATTGGGTGAAATGTTATTGGTATTGGTATTGGTTGGTCTAGGCAGAGGAGGTGGATGCAATGGCAGGACAGAGGAAGGTGGGGTGGACAAAGCAGAGTTTAAAGGTGGACAAAAAGGGTGGTAAGGCAAAAAACCAAAAGGTGGTGGGAATGGTAATGGGAAGAAACCTGGGAATAGTGGGGGTGACAGGTTGAGAGGCTGAGGTACAGGGGGAAATAGAGGAGGGATAGTTGTAGGCTGAGTAGGGATGGAGGGGGGGAGGGGGGGGGGAAGAAGGGTTGGGAGGGGTGGTGAGGTCATACTACTGCAGTCATGTGCCACTTTCATTTCTTTATGTATATTTTAATTTGGCAATGTTACACATGCACCCAATAGGTATTGAACCCACGACCTCATCCTCCACCTTACTTTACACAGAAAGCAAGTGTAATTTGATCTAGAGCTCATTGACCTTTTGTGTTTATTAATATGTTATTATTTGTCTTTTGAAGTGTAAATTACTATATTACAACCTTAAAATATATTTATATACAAGCTGAGTTCTGACTGAAATCGCATCTCCCCTTATAAAATTAGGGGGTTAAGGTCATGGGTTTGAACCCACTGGCCGGTTGCGTCCACACTAATTGATTAATGTATTACGACTGTATTGTATCCCAGTTATTGAAAAACTAACAAATCATTGTGTTCAGATCATATGTTGTTTTCTTTTCATTGCTACAACACACATAACCAATAGGTCTTGAACCCCTACTCTTATGAGGAGACAATTGAATTTGGGCTAAAGCTCATATCACTGACTGCTCATATTGTATCATAGATAACTAACATCCAAGTATGAATGCAAGATCAAATTTAAGACAAAAATACAATCTCTAGAAGAAAAAATAAAAATTCTTAATTACCTTGATGGTGCAGTGATATAATATGCTAGACCACCGACAGGAATAGATTGACCACTGGAATATTCAGATTCCTTCCATTTACCCAAAAGATTTACCAGAAAATTTCCACTGTACTTCCTGTAGAGCAGCTGCACAATCACCAAACCAAAAATAAAATAATAAATTCAGATATAGATTTGAAGTGCAAATGGAAGTGGTTGAGACAAGAGCAGTAGGTACCTGGGAGATAAAGTAAAGATTGGATACAAGTGCAGAATGTAGAATAATGGGCATGTTGGAGGTATAGAAGAGCTTGATAGGATATGAACCCTGCTGACCACGTGCATTCTTTGACCTCACAGGCAAAACCACACGGAAACCTTGGAAATAGATTACAATTAGGAAGACCAAGACCGTAGCAAGCAGGTTTGTGACATTTGGAAGATTCTGGCGATAAAAAGCCTCCCGGAGAGCCCGAACCTTGTCGGTTCGAGTTATGAGGAGATGGAATAGGGCAATAACAGCACCCTCAAATTCAGCTCCTCGTCCACTGTTAATAGTGGTGGGACTAAATGCTTTCCAGATAATATTTTCACTGCGAAAAGAAAAATATATATATATCTTCAAAATGATCAGAATTTTATATAAAAAGGAGAGCAGAGTGAATAGTCACCAGATATTGGTTGCTATGAAAAGTGAAATTCCAGAGCCTAGACCATATCCTTTCTGAAGAAGCTCATCTAAACATATGACAATGATACCAGCAAAGCAGAGCTGAATGATAATTAGAATGGCATTTCCAACTCCAAGTTGGCTAACACTACCATACATGCCGGAGAGAACATAGGCAACAGCCTCACCCACAGCAATCAGTATGCCAAGTAACTTCTGAGCACCATTCCTGGAGGGAAAGTCATAGTCATGATCATGATGAAGCAGCAAAAACAACAAAAACAAACCAAAAAAGAAAGAAAGAAAGAAACTTTTCTTACAAGAGTGCGCGATCCTCACGCACATTATTGTCGACCTCAATGATCTTGGAGCCAGCAAGAAGTTGCATGACGAGTCCAGAAGTGACAATTGGGGTGATTCCAAGTTCCATGACAGTCCCTCTGTTGGAAGCAAGAATAACACGCATCCAATAGAATGGATCTGCACCTGTTGTAGAGTGTATGCCATAGAGAGGGAGCTGACTACATACCAAGAATATGAATAGAGATATCACTGTATATATCACCTTCTCTCTTTTCTATCAGCGCTCTCAACTTCTGGCAGGAATGAAAGAAATGGCCTCACCAGATGAAGCACCCTAAATCCTCCTCCCATCTTTCTCTTTCTCTTTCTCTTTCAATCCAACCTGCACACAAACAAAATCACCAATACTAATCTGATTAGTTCGCAAAAATCACTTCTTTTTAAACGAAATTTATGTTTTTAGTTCCAAATCAGAGAGAAGCAAACAAAATTTTCAACAAAGAAAAGATGTTTCATTATACATAATAGCTCAAAATTAAAATTTCAAATAAAAAAAAAAAAAAAAAGTACCCAACATCTATCTATCAACATGAATGTTTGCATCTTTTTTTTTTTTTTTTTATATATATATATAAATACATACATACATAAAATAGTAGTCGAAAATCGAATAGATAGATCTTGAATGAAAACAGAGAGAGAGAGATTATATTATATAAAGAGATTTTTGTTGAGGTCCAGAAAGTAACCTTTAAGAGTTGAAGAAGATATATGTTATTGATGAGAATTACAAATGAAAAATAAAAAAGATAGAGAACTCCCAGTGGATCTGATGAACAAAAAACAAGCTTAGATCTATCAGTTTTATTAAAAATAAAGAGGGAGAGAGGGAGGACGCACTTAGCCACGATGTAATAGCCATTTAAACTTTGACGTGTGTCAAACAACAGTGACGTGGACTTCCCTCACAAAGAGAGACGGCATGTTTGACCCATTATCTGCTTTGAATTTTTCTTCACTTTCTTTTTTACATATTTGAATTTGTCTTTAGCTTAGGTTATAACTATTTGGTGTACCAACTACCTATACGGCCTGCGCCTGCTGGCTGTGCAGCGGGAATTATCCATCCAAAAACATTATATGAATTTCTTTTTTTTAAAGAAACATTACACTTAAAATGGAGAGTAACCGAGTTCCAATTAGTTCAACAAGTAAAGTCTCTGATGGTTATTTAAGAGATTTGGGGTTCAATCTCCACCTATACCAAAAACTGATTGGTGGCTTGGTCTGATGATAAAGAACTATCATCAGGAGCGGACGTCATAGGTTAAAACTCTCTCCAAAAAATAAAAAATGGAGAGTAACCAAGTTCTAACACAATATATACCAAACTCTACTTATAAGTCATACTATATATCTATTTAATATTTTTTTTTATGGGAATCTATTTAATATAGTTAATCTATCTAATATGTAATATCTATCTAATATAGAATCTATATCTAGTATAATTCATAATTTATATAAAATTAAATATATTTAGAGTTCGTTTGGGAACCGTTTATTTAGTTAAAACTGAAATTTTTTTTTTTTGTTGAAACTATTATAGATAAAGTTAAAAGGTAACTGAAATAGTACAATAGAACTCATGAATAATACCAAAAAGTGCAATGAGATCTATAAATAGTAGCAAAAATAAGTTGAATAATAGCAAAAATAAGCTAAATAGTAAAAAAACTGACTTTTTAAGCCAATGCCAAACGCAACCTTAATCTATTATCCATAATTTATAATTTATATATATATAAAAGCGAAACTTTTGAAACTCCCACAATTTTCCACGTCACCACATCATTATTATTTTTTTAAAATAAAATTATTTAACATTTATTTATCCCATACGTTGCCTAAAGAGAGTTGGAAACCAAAAATTATTCCCATACGTTGTCTAATAATAGTTGGAAACCAATACGTTAACCAAAGTAGAGTTGAAAACTGATTACAACTCAACAAATTATCCACCATCCTACAACTATAAATATATATATATATATATATATATAATATACAATAACAACAGTGTACAAGCTGAAAAAGAATGAAGAGCCATGATAATTGAAAGAGCTATATTTACGATTTTTATTTTTGGCTTTTGCTTTTGCCACTGCTAATAGAATTAGACATACAATGAAGTTGGTGTGGCTGGCTGTTGCTAACATGCTCAAAGCTCAAGCATGGCTCCATGCAACCATATAATACCTATGGTATTCTTTTTTCATGGTTTAATTTTGCTATGGTATTGAATTACTGCTTTGCCTCAAGTCTCGCATCTTAAGCTTGGTACCCTTTTTTTCTTCATCTACATTATATATTTTTTTTCTAATCTACGTTCTTTTTAATTCTTCTGTTACTCCATTTGGTTCTGGTAAACATGTCGGATATTTGAAATAGGTACGTTTGATTTTGTGCCTGTGATTGTTTTTAATCTTTATATGTCGAATTTTTTATTTGCTTTCTATGTGCCTGAGATTTTTTTTTCTCTATCTTATTCTTTTGTTATGTTTAGGATTGATTTCTTTTGAGTATTTGGGGTTAATCTCCATATTTATATTGACATTGTTTTCATGGGTTAAAATTTCTACTAATTTTTTTTTTATTGTACATGGCAGATAAAGCATCTCTATTTTTTTGGAGAAAAATCAAAACTACAACCTATGTCTTCCAGCCTAGGGAATGATAAATTTTTATTTGGTATGTTATATATAAATTTGTTGAATTTGGTTTGGTTTTGAAATAGTCTTTGGGGATTCTATAAATTTTGAAATTTTAAGTCTTGGGGTTTTTGGTATTTGTGTCTCAGTAGGTTGATCTTAATTCTTGACCTTAAATGCCTTTTATTTAGGTTCATGTGATTTTTTGTTTTCTTATTTAAAACTATGATTTTTGGTTGATTAATTATTTGTTTGGATTAATTTCAATTAATTATTTATTTTGATTCAACATAAAAGATTATGGAATTAGGTATTATAATTTTGATATTGTTCCATGTTTTGAATTGTCTATATTGTTATAACTAAGAGAAAGTTATATTGTTACTCAAATTTGAAACTTGGTGTTTCTTCCTATCAGGGTCTTTGTTTATATATTTACAGTTTATATTAGTTTTGAGTGTGTGTGTGTGTGTGTGTGTGTGTGTGTGTGTGTATAACTATTAAGAGTTTTGTTTTATTAATTTAAGAATTGTAAATTACTTTGTAGGTTTCGGTAACTATACACTTGCAACTCAATAATATTCAATGTTAGACAACACTTCTAAACTATGGAAAAGTATAGAAGTTAAATATTTCTTCATTTAAAAAAAAAAAAATTACTAACTAGCAAAATGTCTATTTACTCATTGTTGGATTTTTTTTCAGAGTCAATAATTTTTCCGTGCATCGCACGAGTTAACGACTAATTTATATAAAATCAAACATATTTGGCATTTGGCATCATGATATTATGCTACATAAACTTTGAAAACCTCACAATTTCTCACCTCGTTATCTATATACTAGTATGTAACTTGTGCTTATGCATGAGAATGATGAATTGTAGTGGTGTTATTAATGTCAGTTTGAGTTATTAAACATATAGGACATAGTTCGACCAGGACATTTAGAGGTACTAAAATAGTTTTTTTTTTTTTTTCAATTTTCATGATATTGGTTACGTCAAGTTTCTCATTACATACTATTATGTATATAATTTTAAAAATCACTATTGGATACTACATATACAATATCAATTCATAATTATTGTTTATGAAATTCTACTAAATATAAAAAAATAAAATAATAAATTGGTCAAATAGTATATCAATTCATAGTTTTTTTTTTAAAAAAATAATGCAACCCAATACTAAACATGATTAAATTTGGTTTAATGTTCTCTAAAAAAACTAATTAAATTACACAATTTTTATAGAAAAAAATTTCTAATTTGTCATCTTTTATTTAATGATATTTATTAATTAAGTATATATCATATATAAATATTTATTGTCAAACTTTGCACTAGTTAGAGACTAGTGTGTGCATTATGAAACATTCCTGAAATTAGAGCCCCAATAACTCCTTTACCTCTTGCTCTTCATTAGTGATGGTCATACCCGTTGGGTAATGGATATCCAACCCTACCCGATCCAATTATTCTGGGTAATACCCAGTTCTTAATGGGTAGAAGGTAATTGAGTAGGGTTTGGATATTACCCATTTACCCATTATTATCCATTTAACTAATTAGATCTAACTCAAACCCAACTCAATCAAATTATTATGGGTAAACCTCAACCCACCCAATTACCCAATAATCAAAATTACCAAATTACCCCTAAAACTTGAAAATGACCAAATTATTCCTAAAATCCTCTAAAATTGCCGAAATGCACTCTAAACCTAAAAAATGACCAAAATACTCCCGAAATCTAAAAATTTCCAAAATAGCCCAAAAACATAAAAAATGACCAAAACACCCCCAAACCTAAAAAATGACCAAAATACTCCTAAAAACTAAAAATTACCAAAATACCCCATAAACCTAAAAAATGACCAAAAAACCACCGAAACCTAAAAATTACCAAAATACCTTTTAAACCTAAAAAATGACCAAAATACCCCTGAAACATAAAAAATTACCGAAATACCCTCTAAACCTAAAAAATGACCAAAATACCCCTGAAACTTAAAATTACCAAAAAACCCTCGAAACATTAAAAAAAATTATTGAAACACCCACGAAGCCTAAAAAGTGACCAAAATACCCCTGAAACATAAAAAATTACCGAAATACTCCCTATAAACTTAAAATTACTGAAATACCCTCTAAACCTAATAAATGACCAAAATACCCCCTGAAACTTAAAAATTACCAAAAAACCCCTGAAACATTAAAAAAAATTTATTGAAACACCCACAAAGCCTAAAAAATGACCAAAATACCCCCTGAAACCTAAAAATTTCCAAAATACCCTCGAAACATAAAAATTACCAAAATACCATCAAAACCTAAAAAATGACCGAAATACCCCCGAAACATAAAAAATTACCGAAATACCCCCTGAAAACCTAAAAAATGACCAAAATACCCCCCCCCATAAACTTAAAATTACCAAAATACCCTCTAAGTCTAAAAAATGACTGAAATACCCCCGAAACCATAAAATTACCAAAATACCCTAAACATATAAAATGACAAGAATACCCCCCGAAACCTATAAAATAACCGAAATATCCCCCTAAATCTGAAAAATGACCAAAATACTCTTGAAACCTATAAAATTACCAAAAGACCCCAAAACCTATAAAATGACAAAAATGCCCCTAAAACCTATAAGATGATAAAAATACACCCAACCCTAAAAAAATTACTAAAATAACCTCGAAACCAAAAAAAATGACCAAAAGATCCCAAAATCTAAAAAATGACCGAAATACCCCCAAAGCTTAAAAAATAACCAAAATACCTCCAAAACAAAAAAAAAAGACCAAAATACCCCTGACACATAAAAAATTAAAACCTAAAACCTTGAAATTACCAAAATACCTCCGAAACCTATATAATTACCAAAATACCCCGAAACCTATAAAATGACAAAATGCCCCTAAAACCTATAAGATGATAAAAATACACCCAACCCTTAAAATGACTAAAATAACCTCAAAACGTAAAAAAAATGACCAAAAGATCCAAAACCTAAAAAAATGACCGAAATACTTCCAAAACTTAAAAAATAACCAAAATGCCCCCAAAATCTAAAAAATGACCAAAATACCCTGAAACATAGAAAAATTACCCTGAAACCTTTGAAATTACTAAAATACCTCTGAAACCTATAAAATTACCAAAATAGCCCCAAAATATAAAAATTTCCAAAATACCCCTAAAACCTAAAAAAGACAAAAAATGCCCCCGTAATCTAAAAAATGACTGAAATACTCTTAGAATCTAAAAAGTGACCAAAATAACCCCAAATCTAAAAATTACCAAAATTCCCTCAAAACCTACAAAATGACTAAAATATTCTTAGAACCTTTAATCTTGACAAAAATACCCTTGAAACATCCAAAATACCCCAAACCTCTATTTTGGTAATTTAAGAGGTTACAAATGTATTTTGGTCATCTTACAGGTTTAGGGGTATTTTAGTCACTTTAAAGGTTTCATGGATGTTTTAGTCATTTTAGATATTTTTTGGGGGTATTTGGTTGTTTTAGTGGTTTAGGGCTATTTTGGGTCGATTTATAGGTTCGAGGTATTTTTGGTCATTTTAGAGGTTTGGGTTATTTTTGGTCGTTTTAGAGGTTTTGGGCGTATTTGGTCATTTCACAGGTTTAGGGGCATTTTTGTCATTTTATAAATTTCGTGGGTATTTTGGTCATTTTATAGGTTTTGAGGGGTATTTTGGTCATTTTTCAGGTTTATGGGATATTTTGGTCAATTTTTAGGTTTTTGGGTTATTTTGGTAATTTTTAAGTTTCAGGAGTGTTTCAGTAAGTTTTTAGGTTTCAGGGATATTTCGGTCATTTTTTAGGTTTCGAGGATATTTCGGTCATTTTTTAAGTTTTAGGGGTATTATGGAAATTTTTAAGTTTCAGGGGTATTTCAGTCAGTTTATAGGTTTTGGAGGTATGTTATCAATTTTTAAGTTTAGGGGGGTATTTTGGTAATTTTTTGTTTCGGGGGTATTTCAGTCAAATTTTAGGTTTCAGGAGTATTTTGGTCATTTTTTAGGTTTAAGGGGTATTTTGATAATTTTTGGGTTTCAAGGGTATTTTGGACATTTTTTAGGTTTTGTGGGTATTTAGTCACTTTTTAGGTTTCGGGGATATTTTAGTCATTTTATAGGTTTAGGGGGTATTTAGATAATTTAAAGTGGTTTTTGAGCATATTTGGTGATTTTGGGGGATATTTTGGATATTTTAGAGATTTCATGGGTATTTTGCTCATTTTAGAGATTTTGAGATATTTTGGTCATTTTAGTGATTTTTGAGCATAATTGGTAATTTTAGAGATATTAGGGGTATTTTGGCCATTTTAGAGGTTTCATGGGCATTTTGCCCATTTTTGTTTTTGGGTTTGGGTAGAGTATGGATATCCATGGGTAAACAAACTAGGTAACAATCGGGTATGGGATACTAATTGGGTAAGGTAATTGGGTATCCATAGATAAATTAATTGGGTTGGGTATTCCAAACTTTACATTAGTCCTCCCACTTCAAATCCATTCCAACCCTTAGCTTCTGCTCCTCCATCTAAAATTGCACAAACTTATTCTCAAACTATAGTCTGTTTCAACATCCTTTGGCTTTGGACCAAAGGATGCCCATATGAATAATGTCAGACAATTAGTTGCAAGAATGCTCCGTCCATGATGACATTTTGTCCCTCAAAATCCGCCAAAGAATAAAAAATACTATAAGTTCATTTTAGTTGACATTGGATCCATTATCATTTTCCCACTCACCATGTAAGTACCAATTGTAAACACAAAATCTCAAGTTTGGAAATCAAACAATCATAATAGTTTCACAAACGTATTTTTATAATGATAAATTTGTAGGTACAATTCTCTATATTTATATTCTCATTTAATAGAATGATCCTCTAATTCAATCTCCTTGGAAAAATCATCAATTTAATAATTGTGTCGATGTAGTTTTGATTCAAACACAAGATGTCCTCACTTTGATTGGAAAATGGATTGAAATATCTAGAATGAAATTATGATGAATCTCATGAGCTTGTTAGAAATTTTTCGTTCTTTGTGTTCTTGTTTTTCGTGTGTTCTTTGAATATTCTTCGTCTTCAAAGATTTATGATGGAAGTTCTTTGGGGTTTTTGAAGCTTGAATCCAAAGAGCTTCACTAATTTGTAGCCTTTTGGAGTTTGTGGAGGTTTTTTTTTTTTTTTTTTTTTTTTTTTTTTTAACTTAATTCCAATGAATTTTGAGATCTAGAAGGATGACTTGAATGATTTTGCTATATTTGTTCTTCGTATTCGAAGGTTGAAGTTCTTGGGAGGCTTTAGAGCTTGATTCTAGCAGAGTTTCGAGACTTTTGAATGTCCTTGAATTTTCTCCATAAGACTAAGGGAAATCTCTATTTATTGGAGATTTAAAGAAACATAATTGGCTCTTATAGGGGACACGTATCATGATTTGAATGGAAACTTTATGTCTTGTTCTCCAAGGGACACATGACATTATTTGATTAGCCAAAATGTCTTAATTTAAAATAACATATGGCAACATTTATTTAACTGCTTATGTCATTTTAAATTAAAAATACCTACACATGTCGACGTGTAGGTATTTTTGATAGCTATTGGGTTATCCTTTGTAATTTTTTACTCATTGACACTTGCAATAATTCCATTGGCCTTTGAATAATGACTATGAGATCTACTAAGTAGCACATGGCATCTTGTAATTCGGCACTTTGAACGTACTACGTGAAAGACGTGGCAATTTAAGATTGGCTAAAAATTTCAATCTCTACACTAAGTATAAAGAAAATATAATTGTTTATTCAAAATGTACAATTAAACTTGTTCTTTCTTTAGTTCAATGGGGATCTTGTTAGGAACCCGGTGGTTTCTAAGGAAGATGGGTTGGAAGTATGTGGATTGACTTAATCCAAGATAGTCACCATTATAGAGAAATATTAAAAAAAGAAAGGAAATGTACTAAGTAGGGCTGTACACGGTGCGATGTGCGGTCGGTTATGGAGGAATTTTTGCACCACATACGGTGTGGCCGCACCTCACATGTGAAGGGGTAGGAACCAGTCTATACCAAGTTCGGTTCACCCTAGCACGATGCAGTTAGTTTGATGCAAAAATAAAACAAACATATAAATTTTTATTAAAAAAAAAATGATGTCAGAATCATCAAACAACCAACATAGAATTAATAAACAACCCAAATATTCAAAAAAAAAAAAAACATGTTCATAATATTTCACTAAAACCCACACAAAATTTTCAAACAAATTCCCCATATTTCTAGAAAGCATAGTAGCCTAGGTATTGAGCATGATACAATTCACATACCTACAATTAAGCATCAAAACACACTCTAGAAATTTCTAGATAATAGCCATGACAGAGGAGAAAAGAAAGGGGAAAACTTGGAGAACGGTAGCATCAAGCCACAAAAGATGGTGGTGGTGAGTGGCAGAGAGAGAAAGAGAGAGATCATTGATCTAAAAGATTTCTCAAATTTAACCTAGGCTCCAACGGAAACGATGTCGTTCCACTTTCATATCTTTCTCTTTTTTTTTTTCTTTTTTTAAATAAAAATTATGATCCTAAAATGACGTCGTTTTGAACCAGATATTAAAATTTATAATGGGTCCAAAACAGCGTCGTTTTGTATCAGATTTTATTTATTTTTTTTTTAAAAAAAAAAACTTAAATGAAATGACGTAATTTTTAACTCTTAACTTAAACCCTTTTTTTTCTTCTTCCTCTCCTCTCTCACTTTCACGCCTCTCTCTCTCTCTCTCTCTCTCTCTCTCATATTCTAATAGTGAAGTATGATTGAATATTATGTGTCGAGGGTTCTTTTTACGTTTCTTGTACCTTAGACACGTGTCTTGATGTTACTAGACAACGTTTAGTCTAGGATTTTTCTAAGAAGGAAGCTGGGGCTGATGCTTTCACAAAATAGGCTCCAAGGTTTCATTCTACTACTGCCAGTTTGTGCACAAATATTGAGTCCAAAGTCCAAAGGATGACGCTGCAAACTGTGCTTATTCTGCCGTTGACTTTTCTTAACTTTCTGCTGTGTAGTAAAGTTTTCTATACTTTTCTACAACGTGAGTGACTTTTCTCCATCTCTACTGCATAAGTAACATTTTTCCAACTTCTGCTGTGGAACTTTACTTAACCTTTTGCTGTGTAATGAAGTGTTTTGCACTTTTCTATAATGTGAAAGACTACTCTTCATTTTCTATTGCAGAAATACTGCTCTACTTCCTGCACATAAACAACTCTAAAACCCAAAGAAAATACCCATCAAGCAAATGTTAGTTTACCTGGGTTAGCATATTCTCAAATATATATACAAACATATATGCGTATATATACTTATATGTATTCACATATAAGTATATAACATATCTATACATGGCAAAATAATGATTAGTTCGTGTTAAAAGAAAAACATGTAATAACAGAGAACTAAGAAAGCTTTAACAGAAAAAATTTAGCTAGTCTAACAACTAACATGGTAAATATGATAAAAAGGTGCTACAACAAAATAACCAACACATCAAATAAAAATATCACAACTAGACAACTAATGCAACAAACGTGATAAAAAAACATGCTACAGCAGAACGACTAAATACAGCAAATATAAGTTTTAACGAGTGAAAACAAATATATTTGCAATCAAAATCAAGTATTGAATCTTCCCACAGAATAAGTAAACCAAGAAGAAACCCAAACCCCAACTTGAACAACCTTGTCATAAGCTTCTGCCGTCAAAGTTGTGCATTTTGGAGACTAAGCCTAAATGACTACTTGTTGTTGGGGTTTATGCCCTCAAATCTAATTTATTGGCATGTCATAAATAATTAAATTGTTTAATTATATGAGACTCTTTATTAATGAACTAATGGGATGTTATCTTAGTTTTTGAGATGCATTGTATGTGATTTATGTGAATAAGTCACAGAAGATATAAATCATAAGTTCCTTGTAAACTCAAAACGTAGTTTGTAGTCGGTGATGAAATTGGACATTTCATCTGTAAGACTATAACACATCAACTAAGATGATTTGTCTTGATTATGGAAGTGGAGACTTTTAGTTGATGTGTCTTAAGAGTTAAGACATATTAAACTGGACCATTATGAGATTAATTATTCAATCAACAACTGTCACCTGAATAATTAATCTCATGACTTCTAATTTCATAAACTCTCAATCCTGAGAGGATAGTAAACCCAATCATGAAATATAGGTTACTTTGATATATCAGGAGTGAGATCTAATATCAACGGTCAAAACCTCAGTATGTTGGGTAACCACACGTAGTGTTAAGGGACCACATATTCTCAAGATGAAATTCATAATCTCTTTGTAGAAACACGAAATATCCCCTTGAGATAAGTTTAATGGGAACTGGTTATTCAGGGCGCCCACTTTAGTAAGGAGTTACTAAAACTTATATTTATTGAAATTGGATTTCAATAAATGTCAATAACTAAAAGATTAAACCGGGTACTCAAGGATAAAATAGTTGTTTACGAAGTGACAGTTTATTATGACTTTGTTCACTATGGATATTTCATGGAGGGGTCAAATGATATCATTAGAGTCTTGGAATATAATTTATTAATAAGGCCTAGAGTGCAATTATATTTATATAGTGGTATTAAATATAATTAATAGTAACTTTGGACTGCCAACGGGGGCTTGGCTCAGCTGGGTATGGTTCGTTCGCTTTGCCTAACACGCTCAGGTTCAATTCCCGCTGCCAGAAGGAGTCCGTTGGTGGGCATCACATCCCTAAGCGTGTGTGCTCTACCCGGGGGTTTAATATAACCATAAACACCCCCCATTTTCTTTTCTTTTGTCAAAAAAAAAAATAGTAACTTTGGACTTGTCAAGAGTTGATAGAAAAGCGCAAGACTCACTAGAGCTAAAGTCTTATTTGTTCCCTTTGGTCCCATCTCAAGCCACAAACTAAAACCCAATTGAGTAGGCCCAAAAAGCTAACCCAATTAAATAATCAGTTTTTATTTAATAAGAGTTATTAAATAAAGTAACTACCAAGATAGTTAGAAAACACGTATGATGAAAAGAAAACAAAACAGTTTTTCTCTATAATGAGAAGAAGAAGAACTTTCTTTAAGAATCAACGTACATAAAGACTGATTAAGAGATCACACTTCTTAGGCATCATGTGGAATTGAGATGAAGATTGAAGATATTCTCAAGTCTTGGTTTTGAATTTCACTAAATCAAGGTACGCTTTCTATTCTTTGTTCTAGAATTCAAGGTTACATGTTATCTCTCATGAATGAAGTAGATCCATGTTTATTGTTTCCGCTATGTGTTTTGTATGAGATGCAAAACCAAATTTTCCAACACAATTCACTACTTTTGGGATTCCAAAGAGTGGGTTTGTTGAGGAGGGAGGGAAAGATGGTTAATTGATGCATGCCCCTATTTTTGCTGTGTTTTCCCTTGTCTCTTTTTACCACGTTTTTTCCTTTTCTCTCTCAGTTCTTTTTTGTTCTTAGTTTCTTACTATTTTCTTCCTTTGGGTCCTTCTTCCCTTGGGTAAGGATTCACCAACTATTTTTGGTTTGTTGTGGGCATCCCTTCAGGACTGTCCACCCACCCATTGGTTGCCCGACTACTACCACTACTGGGTAAACTCAATACATTCTCTTTCTTTCACTACCTATTCCATGACAAAATCTCTCTTTGTTTGTTCTTGTTGTATACCTCTACCTTTAGGTTCAAATGAATAAGGATTAAGCTAGCTCTATGGCATGCATCAAATGGTCTCAGCCCTCTACTACCTTTTTTTGGTAAGATTCCATCCTAGCAGGGTATATTCCCAAAAGAAGCCATGACTGAAAACCAAATATAGACCCTTTTTCCTCCCACCACCAAACCACACCCTCTAAATCCCTTGACTGTGGGCCCACCTCCCTTATATTGGCTGTGTATAGGTTGGTAATGCTTCAATCTTTGTGTGCTTGCTCCACTATCTTCTGTTTTTTGTCTTATTTTATTCCCACGCCATTTTTGCTATAGCAGATTGGTTTTGTTTTGTCTTGCTGCATGTCTCTTTTGCACATGTTTGTCCTCTATAGAGGAGGGTATGTGCTTTTGGGCTTGCCTTGTTTTCTTTTGTCTTTTCTCTAATTTTGTATTCTTTCTCATTCACGCGTTTCCTGTTGCTGACACATTCTGCTATTCCTTGTTTCTTTTCATCATGTTTCCTCATATTAGTTTTCACTCCCAACCTTTTATACAAAAATATTTGGGCCTTTGTGGACCAAATAATATTTACTGGATCAAAGAGTATTAGACCCAATTGATCTTATTCTGCCAAAGCCATTCTACTAAAGAACTGTATTCTACTACAGATCACTTTCCTTGCATTTCTTTCTTAGCCCAAGCATAAGTCTAGGCTTTTGTTTCTTTTCTGTTTTCTTTGGGCCTTTCTTGCTTTTTGGTCTTCTTGGCGGGCCTTTGGCCTTACTTTTCGCTAGGCTTCCCTCCGTATGGGCTTTTGAGCCTTGCTATTTATTGGGCATGTAGGTTGTTTCACAACTCACATGTGAATGCTTCTCTTCTTTTCTTTGCGGGCTTTCTTTTTCAATCTTTACTCTTCTTAGGCAAATCGTTCTCTTTCTTTCTGCAAATTTATTACCCTTTAAGGGTAGCCAAAAAGTTGCTCTTCATGAGAGTGGTGGTTTTGTTGCTGTTACACCAAAGCGAGTTTCTTGAAGACTTTGCTTCTTTTTAGCTTGACAGTTTCTGTTGATCACCTGCATGTGATTCTACAGAAGCGGGAGGTCTTTACTGGGAGCTCTCACTTGCGATTTCAAGATTGCCCATGCTTAGTTCAAGAGGAAAGATAGCGTATGCTGTTAACTCTATTAATGTCGGTGTTAAAAGTTTGCAGAGGGGATGCTTTCGTTCTACCATCCCAATTCATCAAATATTCTATGGATAACCATTCTCAATCTTTTTATACTTCCAACCTTATTCGAAGGGGTTGTAGCTCATGAGATTGTAAGAGACCGTAAAAAGGGGGTGCTCTCAAAAAAGAGATTTGGGTGCTTTGAGCACCTCTCTTTTTGGGTAAGTGTGTGGAGTTGCCACTTATTTTTTATAAGAAAAAATAAATACAATTACATATTCAAAATACGTTAAATGTCATTGATTGAATAAAAAAAGTACAATTTGGTAGAATAACCTTACAAGGCTTTGGTCCTAGTTACAATCTATGCAAAAGTTACAAAGTTTTGATCGTAGTTACAATCTACCAAAACTAAAGACAAAACACTATTCTACTAACCAAAATCCTAAGTTTGGGGGTTAGGTTACGAAATGGGAAGGTTTTAAGCACCCATTCCATCTAAACAGAGTCTGGTCTTCTAGACTTTAATGACCGATATATGCCCTTTTGTATGATGTTGAATGATATGTTGTAACACACATGACAAACACTTGACAAAGTTAATTTAAACAAATTTGTCTTATGAATAATGTCCTATTTTCAAAGAAAAATCAGACCTATTTTGAAAATTAAAAAATGAGACTTGATTTGTAAAAATCAGATCTGTTTTTGTAAAGTTAAAAAAAAAAAAAAAAAATGAGACTTTGTTAAAAAGAATTAGATCTGTTTTGAGAAGTTAAAAAAAATGAGATTTGATTTGTAAAAATCAGATCTGTTTTGAAAAGTTAAAAAAAAAAAAAAAAAAAAAAAAAAGAGATTTGATTTGTAAAGATTAGATCTATTTTTAAAAGTTAAAAAAAAAAGACAAAAAAAAGAGAGATTTGATTTGTAAAAAATCAGATTTGTTTTGAAAAGTTAAATAAAAAAGACTTTTGAAAGAGGATTCACATTCATGAGACAAACTTACTATGCATGCACCACATATTAAAAAGAAAGACCTTAACTCTTAATTCCTTCTTTGAAATTTCAAAATCTGCAATTTTATTGAAAAGAAAACCTTTTCAGAGAAATTTTCAGATCTGTATTTAATGAAAATATAGACCAATTTTATGACCAGAAAAATACAAATCTATATCTAAGGAAAATATAGATTCAGTTTTGTGTTTAAAAAAATTCATATTTGCATCTAAGGAAAATACAGATCAGTTTTGTGTTTGAAAAAAGTCTGATCTGTATCTAAGGAAAATCCAGATCAGTTTTGTGTTTGAAAAAAAGTCAAATCTGTATTTAAGGAAAATACAGATCAATTTTGTGTTTTAAAAAAAAGGTTTTGATGATCATTAGCAGATTTTGAAATCAAAGAAAAAAAATTAAAATAGACAATGAACTAAAGAACATGTCAAAGAAAATTTCAATTAAATATCTAAGCATGGCAAACATGAATTAAGAACAAGGCACAATAAAAATAAAAAATATTAACCGCATTCATGCAACAAACAATCACAACATATTAACTAATGAAAAAAAAAAAAGGATAGAAGAATATAACTAAATACTTCTTGCATGAGCATGCTCTTCAACAAAATAATATTTTAAAAATCAAAGAAGTTTTCACCTCTTTGAGGTCTAAAATACTTTACTTACAAAAAAGAAGTTATTAAAGCAAAAGCCTCCAGAATGTCTTTAACGTAAGGGGAGCAAAGAAGTCAAAAAAAAAAGAGCTAGAAAAAAAGGGTCGAAAAGGGGTCAGAAAAGGGTTAGAAAGGGGTTAGAAAGTGGTTCCTGAATGTTGGGAGGCCTTCCATATTTATAGAGGTGTTAGTTGCTTAGAAACTAAGCTAGGTTTGTTTAAAAATTAAGTCCAATCAGCTTAAAAAATAAGCAAAAAACGTATGGGGAAAATCCTAAAAAAAATGAGATTTGGATAAGAGTAAGCTGATTTTCAAATCAAAACAAGCTTCAATATTTTGATCATATATTTTTACTCAAAATTTGGATTAAGCTGAAATTTTGAAAGCTGAAGGAAAAAATTCGATTCTCTACAACTTTTCCAGAAATAGCCTAGTCCGAAATTTAAGTTCTACTATGCCAAAAGTCCCTTGGAACGTGAATCTGAAATCTGCTACTTGATTAGCACATTTTTGAAGTGTTTTCCAAGTCTAAAACTGTATTTGGATGAATTTTAGAGTTATTTTCATGATAAACCTCATCCCAAAGTGAATACTAGGTTTTTTAAAATAATTATTTTGAATATAATTATCCTAAAAGCCTAATTATCTACAACCTTTAAATATTATCAGCTTATTTGTTTTAATCCCATGCAAGAAATCTCACTTTAAGAAAAATACTTAACCAACCACAAAAATTCACTTAATTAATTTTAATCATTAACCAATCAAAATAAATTTCAATTAATTACACGTGATCAGTTTCACCACGTTTGATGCTAATGTAACGCCTATTCTTAGGTCCATTGCCTACTGGGGGAACTCCGAGCACTACATTTGAGATTGAGAGCAATTCTAATGCCGCCCCTGACCCCGTAGGTGAGGCCACTGCCTTCTTCACTCGCTTTAAGCAGGCAGAGATGAACGATCTTGATCTAGCAGGCTTTTGGGGCACTGGGCCTCCCTATGTGGACTTCCATGGATACTAGGTACCCAAGGATTGTTTAGGGCATATGGAGGTGGTTTACCATAGCCATGGAGACTTCATGCAGAGGTTCCCTCTTGGTCGTTTTGCTTAGGAGCACTTCCTAAAGCTACTGGGGTATGTGATGAACGATATCAAGCATAACTTTGTGGACACCGTTTCTGCCAAGAGGATTCTGCAGGGGAGGGCTGTGATTCAGGAGCTAATCCGTGTTGATTTCAACACGGGATTCTTGCTAAAGCATTTACTAGAGATTGCCCGAGTCTTCTTCAAGTGGAAGGTTTAGCCTGCTGTTGATGCTATTGACACCCGTATCGAGAGCTTGAAGATGGAAATAACAGACTTGGAGGCTCGTCGTAAGCATCTTATCTTTAGTGTGACTGCCCCTAACCGCTTCTAGGGCGAGACCCTTATTACTAGCCTTTGATCATGTACTTAGTCACTTATTATTATGTAGCTTTTCGTCTCTTTCTTTTCTTTCTACCTTTTATGATACACTTATTAGCAATTACAACTATTTTAATAACTTTAGTATGACTTATACTTTTGGTTTGTAATCTATTGCTACATATGCTACAACACTTATCATGCGTTATAATACTGTGTACTTCTGCTAATACCTCATGTGTAGCTTTCATTACTTTCTGCTCTTTTTTCTTTAAACATGATTACAAAGGAAAAAAGGAAAACTGCATTACTTTCTTGTGACACAACACCCCTTGTAAGGGTGGTCACTTGGAGGAAATACAAAATAAAGAACTAAGAAAGAAAAGAAAAACTACATAGTATTTCCTAGGTGTAATAGCACTTAAGCCATTTGCCATTGATGGGATCCATGAGATCTTTTCCATCCATTTGGGCCAAGCGATAATATCCACTCGCATTGGCCTCCCTTATCACAAAGGGTTCTTCCCACTTTAGCGAGAACTTAAATGATCATGCTAATCCTCTTCTGACATGGTCTAATGTCCTTAACACTAGCTGGCCTTCTGCAAATACCCTTTCCTTAACATTAGCCTCAATCATCTTCTGCCTGTATTTGTAGCTACGTTCTTGGGCTTCTTCCCTTCTTTCATCTAATCCCTCCAAATTTTCACATCTTTCTACTGTTAAGACCTTCTCCTTTTCCTTCTTTCACATCTGTATGACCCTCAAGGAGAGTATTACCAATTCTACTAGGCTAACCGCTTCTATCCCGTATACTAAAGAGAAAGGAGAAAATCACATGGCAGATTTTGGTAAACTTGGGTAAGCCCACAACGCATCTGCCAGGTGCGTCACCTAGCCTCCATTGTACTCTTGGCTCATCTTGTTGATGATTTTAATAATAGTCTTGTTCATTACTTCAACTTACCCATTCCCTTGTGGGTAATACAGTGATGATTGGTGATACTTTACTTGATAATACTCTAACATTTTCCTAACCTCTCTGTTCACAAAACACATGCCATTGTCACTTATAATTTTGTGAGGTACTCCAAATCATGCAATTATGTTTTCCTCGATGAAGTTTGCTACAGCTCCTCTGGTGGCTTTGTGAAGTAGTATGGCTTCCACCCACTTAGTGAAGTACTCAGTGGCCACCAGGATCTAGATGTACCTGTTGGAAGGGGGGTTGATTGGTCCCACCAAATCGAGCCCCCATGTATGGAAAGGCCACAAGGTAACCATGCTTTGCAAGTTTTGTGGATGGGTGTGGATCAGATTGGCTTGCACTCGACAGCCATGGTACTTCTTCACAAATTTTGCTGCATCCTTTTTCATAATGGGCTAGTAATAGCCCATCTATAAGACACACCTGTATAGCTTCCTTCTCCCTTATTGTTCCCTACATTCACCTGAGAATACTTCCTTTAACATCCCCTCGGCCTTTTCTGCCCTAGGCATCGTAGTGGGTCTCCGTCATATCCTTTCTTGAACAAGATCCCTACGTGTAGAAAGTAGTAGGTCACCAATTTTCTAAGCTTGTACCTCTCTTCATGTTTTTGCAGTAAGACTCCTTCTGCCAAGTATCTCAGAAATAGGCTCCTCCAGTCTTCCACAATGAACAAGGCGTAGCTCTCTTCTCGGTCTATGGCCAGATGGTGAGCTTCGCATTAGCTCTGAATCTAATCCATTTCTCTATTTATGGTTGGCCAATAGAAGCCTGTCCTCTACAACTTGCAGTATAAGCTAACCTCATTGCAGAATCCACAAGTTCTGCTATGCATTTCTTCTAGCTTTCTCTGGGCCTCTTTATGCCCCACGCATTTTGGCAAGACTCCTCCTAGCATTCTGCGCTACAACTCTCCCTTCATCAGGACATAGTCCTTCACAGTCTTTAATTCTACCACATCTTCTTCCTTCAGCAAGGCTTCCCTGATGGGAGCCCTCCAATCTTTCTTGCATCCTTCCATTTCTAAGAACCTTTCCTTTAGTACTTCAATTATAGACTCATTTCGCTTCTTAACCTCCACTATGGTGCTACTTCCTTCAAAGGCTATCTACGAGCCCAATGCAGCCAACGCATCCACATATCTGTTCTCGCTCCTCTGGGCATGTTGTCTTAAACATGCAAAACTTTTCTTCTATCTTCTAAGCTAGCATCCTGTAAGGGGCCCAGGCTAGCTCCTTTGGGGAAAAGCTTCCCTTGGCTTGGTAGACCACCAAGTTGGAGTCGCCCACTACTCTCAAGTGTTGAATCCCCATTTCAAGGAGTCGCCTCATATTCTATTGTATTGTTTGAGTATGGACATTCCAGCTTAAGTGATAGTGCTATGGTCTCTCCTTCTCTGTGATAAAGGACCACCCCCGCGCCTCTTAAGCTTGCCGTAGAGGAGCTGTCAAACTTCATAACCTACTCTTTTGTTGCTACTTTTGCTGTAGCCACTTCTCCCGGCACTTCATCATCTAGCGGGAATTCCGCTTCTCTCGAAAATTGGGCTAACAAATCTTTTATGGCTTGGCTTTTTACTGCTTTGAGCGTTCTCGTTTTCAAGTCATACTGCGATAATTGTAACAACCACTGGGATATTCTATCCAACAAAATGGGTTATCGTAGAAGTGCTTTAATCACATGAACTTTGTCATAAGATGCACTTCGTAGCCCAAGAAGTAGTGACGTAGCCTCTGTGATGCGTAGACAATCGCTTAGCACATTCTTTCTGCCCAGGGATAATGTGTCTTGGCATCTTTCAGAGCGTGGCTAACATGATACACTAGCTACTCAATGATGCCCCCATCCTCCTAGGCTATCAACGCCCTAATGGTAGACGGGTTGAGGCCAAGTAGAGCAACAGTGGCTTTATGCGAACTGGGGCCTGCACCGCAGGTAGATTCATCATAATCTGTTGTACTTGTGGAAAGCTTTCTGTTGTTCACTTCCCTATTCAAAACTCTGTCATTTCCTTAGCAGCCTTGTAAAGGCCGAAGTAATCAATGCTAGGCCTGGTATGAACCTCCTAATGTAGGAGACAACTTCTTGACATTGGCTAGTGGCCTTATGGTCACTATTTTCGTGGCCTTGGCTGGGTCTACATCTATTCCTCTACTAAGGACCAAGAAACCCAGAAACTTCTTGGCAGAAATTCTAAAAGCGCACTTCTTCAGATTCATTCTCAAATTGAAAAGCCTGTATCTTTCAAACAGTACTTTAACATGAGCCTCACGCTTCCTTGACTTTACCACAATGTCGTCCACATAATCCTCCATTTCACGATGCATCATGTCATGGAATATTGCAGTCATGGTATGCTGGTAAGTCGCACCCATATTTTTTAGCCTGATGTGCATCATTGTATAATAGAAATTTCTGATAGGTGTTTTGAAAGCAGTCTTCTCAGCATCCCTAAGTGTCATCTAGATCTGGCTGTAGCCACTAAACCCATCCATAAAAGAGAATATGGTGTGTCCAGTGGCAGAATCTATCAATAGGTCCATGTTTGGCAAGAGAAATTCATACTTGGGGCAAGCTTGATTAAGATTCCTGAAATCGACACAATACCTGATTTACCCATTCTTTTTCTTTACAGGTACAATGTTGGATGCTGCGACTTAAATAATGCACCCAAGTGCAGGATTGTCGTGAAGTAATAACTCGGTAAGTCCGAGATCGAATCCACAGGGAAAAGAGAATTGATTAGCAAACCACAAGAGAATAAAACTAAAATAATAAAGTTTAATTGAAGAGATTTTTAATAATTTAGTGAAAGTAATTTAAATTGAGTGAAAATAACAATATATTAAGGCGCTAAGATTTAGGGATCTACACACAACACATCTATTGGTAGTCTTAACAATATTTATTTTATAACTAAACTAAAATTCATACAAATGATGATTTTAGTAGGATGATTTAACAATAAAAACTCAAGAATTAATTGTCTAAGGTAGTTTCATGCAATTGATTGATTTTAGGCAAAACAAAACTAGTAAATTAGTTCGTAGTGAATACTAAGCATTTAACGTGCCCGGAGTCTACAATAAATCAAAGAATTATACAGAACTAAACACTTTTCTAGATGAGTAAAACAATCAAGAACTTAAAAACATAAGCATTAAAACCAATAAATAATTGTTAAGAACATACCAATAAATGGTTGGGTTTCACCCCTTGCCTTAGCAAGGCTTCTAGCAAGCCATAACACAAATAAAACTCTAAAAACTGTAAAGAAACTTTAAGAAAACCTAAATTATGTTCTACAGCAGCTCTTCCCTGAATTTTGCCCTAAAGAGCCTATAAATAGGTCAAGGAATCCTATTACAAGTTGAATTCCCGTTTGGAGGAAATCCTAGGTTTTTAGGCTTCATTTAACAAACATTTTTGGCCCATTTAACTTCAAAATTCGGACTTTTGGTAAACTACAAAGTTCCCTTTAAGTTAGCTTTCCAGCCCAACTTGAATCATCTCGATTGGACATCTAAGCCGAAATTTATGCTCCAAATACTAACTAGTGCACAGGCTGGAATCCTAATCCGAATTGGACTTGGATTAGGTGCAAATTTCCTTTGATTCCTTGCTCCAATTGGACTTGAATTTAATTGGGTTGGCCTTCTTTGACTTCATCATGGCCCTTGTAAAATTAAAGTCTATTAGCTTTCTTCTTTGCACATATCCACTTATTTAATTTCATTATCATACAAAAGACAAATTCACGCATTAAAATTCAATTAAGTACAAAATTGATTACTTAGCATTATTCCAAAACCAATTATAAAATGCATGAATTAACTCAAAATAAGTATGATAATACTTTCTAATAATGATATAAATGTGCAAAATTAAGCTATTATCATTGGACAGCCACTTTGAGTGTTGGATTGGCTTGATGAATCCTACTGCAATCAACTTTTGCACCTCCTGTATTACTTGCGCTTCTACATTGGTATGGAACACTCTGGCTAGCTGGGCCACTGGTTTGGTCTGAGGCTCCACAATAAGCGTATGTACCACTAGGCTTGGGTATAGCCCCGGCATCTCACTGTACTCCTATGCAAAAATGTCTTTGAACTCTTTCAGCAACTGAATTAGGTTTGACTTTTCCTCCTCTAACAATTTCGAGCTGATTGAAATGGGTCTTGGTTTTTGCGGATTAGTGCCCAAGTCCACTTCTTCTAACTTTTCTTCAATTGTCACATGTTTCCCCTATTGTCACCATCCTTTCCTCAGTTTCCTCGTCATTCTCTTCTTTTAAACCTTCTTGAGCCACACAGCATATTAGGGTTCTATGCTGGGGTTCTCCTCTTGTTTTGACCCTAATGCAGCGCAGCAAACTATTTGATTTCGAGGTTGGCGCCTCCTTCCTCTTTCTTTTTCATGCCAACACTCTCTCAAATCAGGCTCGGGGTCGTTTTCAACATCTTCACACCTAGGAACAAAAGTGCCTGATGGTTTAGACACTGAGCTTTCCCCCGATGAAGCCCATTCATCATAAAACATGGTCTCCACCAGATGGGCTTCTGCTTGCTTAAAGGGAGATGGGTTTGCTGCAATTTGTATCATTCTACCATTAAGTCTCCCCCTTCACGCACTAGTGGTACATTGATGGGATAAGGCGATATTTATGCAATCATGGTCGTCCCAATAGCACGTGATATGAGACCTCTATCTTTACCCCATGAAAGCGGGCCAGGGAGGCTATAGGGCCTACTTTCAACCAAAGTTGTATATATCTAGTTGTGTACTTTCCTCTGAACCCTATTACTTCCATTAGGTATCCTATAATCTTATTCTCCAATATTCTTGCCACTTGCAGTGTGCTGAGTAGTATAAGGTTTACTAAAGAGCCTGTGTCCACTAGGTCTTGCTTGATGGGAATTTGGTTGATGGAGGTTGTCAAGTAAAGCGATCTTCTATGATCCAGGTATCCAACCTCCATATCCTCATCACTAAAGGTGATTTCATTGGTATCTTCCAAGAAGCCTCGGTTAGACCGAGTTTCTGCAGTAAGGCATTCAACTCCTGCTCCTAAGGCAATTCTTACTAAGGCCTCTGTGGCTATTCTATGCTCATTAGCTATGAACTTTAGCTAATCATATAGATTTTTGAATCGGGAACTCCTTTACAAATTCATGATGGCTCCTATTAGCAATGAGGGACTCTCCTCTTCCTCATCGCCTAGATCAGCACAAATAACTACTGTTGCCACTCCCTTTCCTTTGTGATGGGGGAGTGGGTTTCTCTGAACTTCTAACTAGGTCAACTCGAGAGTTCCTTCCTTGATCCTGCAGTGGACCAATCTGCGGAGCGCCCAGCTTTCTGTGGTAGCATGTTGCACATAGTTATGCAATCGACAAAAACGCAGGTCTTTCTGCCTATCTTCAGTGGGCTCTTTGGGAACGTGATTGGGCTTGAAGACCCCATCCACAATCCATTTTTCTAAGAGTAGGTCTAACTCTTTCAGTGTGCAAGGTATGGGTGGAGGGCTCTCGTGTTGGAAAAGCACTTGGAAAAATACAATTTTGTATATCATACAAAAACACACAATAGAATATAAATGGATCTACTTCATTCATGTGAGATAACATGCAACATCTGAGTTTTAAAAACAAAGAATAAGAAGGCGTACCTTGATGCAGTGGAATTTAAAACAAAATGAAGATTGAACTTGGGAAGACTTTCAATCTTCACTCAAATTCCACAATATGCCCAAGATATGTGGTCTCTCAATCAATTCTATATATTTGTTTAAAAGAATAACAAAGTGTCTTGAGAAAACTCTGATTATTTCTCTCTTTTAATCATACATATATATTTGCACTTAGGCAGTTACTTTATTTAATAACTCTTATGAAATAAATAACTGATTATCTAATAAGGTTAGCCTTTTGGACCAGCCTAATTGGGCTTTAGTGTGTGGCTTGGAGTGGGACCAAAAGGGACAAATAAAGTTCTAGCTCCAATGGGCTTTGGACTTATCTATCAACTCTTGACAAGCCCAAAGTTACCATTAATTATATTTAATACCACTATATAAATATAATTGCACTCTAGGCCTTATTCATACATTATATCCCAAGACTTTACTAAACATTTAACCCCTTCATGAAAATATTCATAGTAATACAAAGTCATAATGTGTAACTATCACTTTGAAAATTACTGCCTCTTGATCCTTGAGTACCCAGTTTAATCCTTTATGTTATTCATATATATTTTATGAAATCTAATTTCATAAAATACAAACTTTAGTAACTCTTTACTAAAGTGGTTAGGCCTAACACCCTGAATAACCAAACCCACTAAACTTATCTCAAAGGAATATTTATATCTCTATAAAGAAATTATGAATTCCATCTTGAGAATATATGTTCATTCAACATTACATGTGGTTGCCCAACATACTTAGGTTTTGACCATTTGTCCAGATCTCACTCCTGATATATTAAGGCAACCTACATTTCATGATCGGGTTCACTATTCCCTCAAGATTGAGAGTTTAAGTAGATGAAAGTCGTGAGATTTATTATTCATTTGACAGTATTTAATAGAATAATAAATCTCACAGCGGTCCAATTCAATATGTCTTATACACTTAAAAACATATTAACATATCAACTAAAGGTCTTCACTTCCATGATCAAGACAAATCATCTTAATTAACATGTTATAGTCTTCGCAGATGAAATGCCCAATTTCATCACCGACTATGGACTAAGATTTTGAGTTAACAAAGAATTTGTAATTTATATTTTCTATGACTAAATCACATACTATATATATCAAGGACTATATGATAATGTCCAAATATTCATGCTATCATTATTTTAGATAATAATAAAACAAGTTTATTACATAGAACATAATGTCATACATAGCATACAATAGGATTTTAGGGCACTAATCCTAACATCTCATACTTCCTCCCGTCTGGCTTCTTTCTTTTCTCACTAGTAGATACTGTCATGGCTTGTGGGGTGAACTTTCGATCCTTTGGCCTTTCTGAGCTAGGCTTGACTGACCGGACCGTCTTTCTAGCCTTCTGTAATAGTTGAGCGAATTGCGAAATCTCTTAGTTTTCGAGTACAACTCGGTACTCCATGATCATGTCTCCCATGCACATCTCCACCAACATTCTTTCCTTATAATGGTCGTAACAATCAAGAGCTATGTCCCTAAATCTCCTGATGTATTTCATGAGATGCTCACCATTCCTTTGTTTTGTACTTTGCAAGGTTGCGAGTGTAACCATTTCTTCTCCATGAAAGTATTTGTTGTAGAAAACATCCACCATGTCATCCCATGTAGGGATGGACACTAGCTTCAAGCCAATATACGAGGTGTAAGCACGGTTACATAAGGATTTTGAGAACTCTCGTAAACACAAATCCTTACCTGCTGCATAGGGACCCAAGGTGTCTACAAATTTGCTCACGTGTTCAATGGCGCTCCCCTATTTGCCATTGTACTACAAGAAAGTTGTGGGCTTGTATCTGTCAGGATATGGCTTGCTGAGCAACCTCATTGGGTATGATGGTCTTCTCATATAAAACCTTTCTTTGGGAACTTTGGCCTTTTTCTCATTCTAGCAATGTCGCTACGTCAGCCATTGTTACAAAGCGTTGCTCCACATTCTGGAGGCCTCCACCCTCAAGGATTTCCTCTTTGTCAACTACATTCTTAAGATCATGCTAACTACCCTTTTCTTTAGTCTTGTCGACCTTTAACTGGCAAATCTCTTCCACCAATTGCCGTTAGGAATGCTGCAGTGATTGCAGCACCTCAATGAAGAAATTGGCATTGTCTCCAAGATTTCTTTATTTCTATTGGCGTTCAACCCCCATACCATTAGCACCTTCCTCTTGGTTGAGCTGGCGCGGAGTGGCTGGTTATGACTCTGCCTACTATTATACATCACTCATGTTTCATGTCATCTTTGATCTTGGGGGCATGGCTCGCTAGAGTTTGTCTGTCCTTCCTTGTTTGCTTCCCAACTCCCCAGTGGAGTCGCCAATTTAATGTGGGGACCTTTTCACGTTAATGGGCTAAAGCCCGTCTACTACACTAAGGCCTGTGAATAAGTGGGTAAGGGAGTTAGGAATGGCCTAGTAGGGTTACACTACAGGCCAACTTGTGCGCAAGCTAGGCATGCCCAATGCTTAGATGTCACGAAAATGATATGACGGACTAGACGCGGCAGATGTAGGCGTAATAGAATAACAGTTACAACTAACACAACGGAAGACTCAATAGCAAAACGAAAGTATAATAAAATAAAAACTACCGCAGAACAACTAGTACCGCAAATAAAATAAGAGATAATACAGCAGAATAACTAATACAGTAAAGAGAGTGAGGATGTTACAGCAAAATAATTGATAACTTAAAAACATTGCAGTAGAATGAATAATAGCGAGAATATCAAATAAGCTAAAGTATGCCAAAGCAGGAGAATAACTACGATTCCAAACAAGCGCAATAATGTTGGCTTGCTCTCCCAATCCTGGGTCTGGTCACTCAACAGGAATAGGTCCAAGAAGGGAACCAAATGCCAACACGAGTAATCTCGTTACAAGTTTCTGCCATTGGAATTACTCGTGCTAGAGAAAGGGCCTAAATGGTTTTGGGTTTCGACTCATAAAGTTTCAGAGGGTGGGGATGTTAAGAGGGAGAGAAAAGGTGATCTACTGATGCATGCCTCTATTTATGCCATATTTTCTCTCTTCCTTTCTTCTTTTACCACTTCGGCTTCTTTTCTTTTTATTCTTTGATTCTTAATTTTCTTACTCCCCTCCCCATGTGTGTTCTTCCTCCCCTTATTCATGGCTACATTCCTTCCTTTTATATTGCTTGATCCTATGGGATTTCTCTTTTTGTCCCTAAGGCTTCATCAACCGTTTTTGGTTTCTTGTGGGCATTTCTCCAGGATTGCCCACTAACCCGTTGGTTGCCCGACCTCTACCTCTGCTTAGAGTATGGTTGCTGCACCACTCTTTATTTCAGGACAAAACCCTTTGTTTTATTTCTCCCCCTCGCCTTCTCTACCTTATTCGAATGGATAAGAATTGTAGGCTTTTAGGTGAAATGTCATCCTAACAAGGCATTCTCCCCAAAAGAAACCTCGATAGGAACCTCAAAATAGACCCCTTTTTCTCCCTACCACCAAATCACGCCCTCTGAATCCCTTGACCAATGGCCTACCTCTCTTGTATTGGCTGGGTACAAGTGGGTGGTGATCCGGCCCTTGTGTGAGTTCCACTTACCTCTGTGTTTGTTTTCTTTTATTCTCACGCCATTTTTGCCGTTCTAGCCTTGTCTCATTCTACTGCATGTTCATGCTTATCTCCACGGTGTGAAGAGCATGGGCTATTTGGGCTTGCATTGCCTCCCTTTACTCCCTTCGTGGGCTAGGATATTGTCTTGGCAAAAGCCCCTGCCTATTTAGCTCATTGGGCTTCCACTTCTATTGTTCCTTTTCTTACCATGCCTATGAGCTTGCCATGTTGGCCCATTGGATTTATTACTTTTTCCTTTGGGTTCCCATGGCCCATTTACTTTACCTCTACCTCTTGTTGTGCCTATAGGCCTGCTGGCTGTCATTCCTGCCATGTTGGCCTATTGAGTTTGTTACCTCTTTTCTTGGGCTTCCACAGTCCATTTATTCCACCTTTACCTCTTGTTATGCCCATGGGCCTGCTAGCTACCATTTCTGCTGTGTTGACCCATTGGATTTATTACCTCTTTTCTTAGGTTTCAATGCCCATTTATTCTACCTTTACCTTTTGTTGTGCCCATGGGCCTGCTGGCTGTCATTCCTACCATGTTGGCCCATTAGACTTATTACCTCTTTTCTTGGACTTCCATGGCCCATTTACTTTGCTTTTACCTCTTTCATTTCTCTTTTTCTCTCACCTTCCCCTATTGTTAGGCTTCTTCTACCATTGGGCTTTTTGTCAAAAATGGGCATCAACAAAAGGGAGAGTGTTAATATTTTCAAATCTCAAAGGAGTAGAGTGTTATTTTCTTTTAGGTGAAAATTCTATTTTGGTCCTTACATTTGGGAGTTACGGTCAATTTGGTTCTTACATTTTAATAGCAGTCAATTTGGTCTATGTTATTTTCAATTTGCAATCAATTTGGTCCCTACCATTAACTCACTAACGGAAAATGCCTACGTGGCAAATAATGTGCATAGTTAGCACAATTAAAGCTAACGTGGCTTATAAAATAATAAAGAATTTAAATTTAAATTTAAAAAAATGCCCCTATCAGAAAAAAAAAAAAAAAAAAAAAAAGCCATGTCAGCATCAAAATTTTAAAAAAAGAAAAAAAATTTAATTTCTCAACTTTTTTTTTTTTTTAAAAAACTTTTTTTTTTCTTTTCTCTATCGTTCTTGTAGTTTCTTGACAAACAAACATAGCAAAATTGAATTTATTTATTTTTATTTCCCTCTCACCAAAATCACACCCCAAAAAATTCCATCAAACCCAATAATGCTCATTCTCACATGATGATCCCTTTACACTCATATACACAAATTCACAAACACATTGAACATTGTCAGAATTTTCTTCCATACATAATTGTTCACCCATACATAATCACAGCAACACACATCCTTTTCAGTTCCTTTGCTTTACCAGCAACCAAAAGTAATATCAACAAACTAAAACCATCACAGAGAAGTCTCAATTATTTTCTGAATACACTTTCATTTTCGTAGCAACCAAACGGAAAAAGAATATATAATAAATATCATAGAGACATTTCAACAAACACAAGAGCTTTAGTGCAGTAAAACTCAGGCAAAACGAAAATAAGAACAAAATGAAATGAAACTATAATATAAAGCCAGTAAGAAGTAGTAGATGGATTTTTGTTTTTCCCACTACACTTTCCTCTTTGTTTTTCTTGAGAACCAAATAGAAAACAAAAGGAAATATTGCAGATCGGAACTTTACTACCCACTCCAACAACCCACCCTAGGCAATGTTCTCCATTGCGGTATCGTAAGCAAGAATTCCAACCTAAATCGACCATTATCTCCTCCTCCATCTGTCAACAAAACCATCAAGGGTTATACCGGTTTGCCCAAACATGCTCACTGATTCAAGGGTTGAAGAAAGCCATTGCCATGTTGTTGCCATCCACCAGACATGGTTATGCCTTTTGTGAACCATTGCGATGTCATCACCATCCATTGAGGACTCTCTCCCCCTCTTCAAGTACAACTCTGATTTGGGTTTTGTGTTGTTGACATAATAGATTGATTAGGCATAGATCCACTCCAAGGACCCCGAAAGAAAAACCCAACCACCGATTGCATCCAATCTCCACCACACCTCTCTCATTTGATTTCCTGCCCACAGTTCAAGATGTACTTTATCTTGAATCTTCCGTGTGATTCTTTTCCTATGTTTTTAGTTTTTACATGTTTGGTTGCCTAGAAAAGATTTTTGGATGTTATAATTTTTTAAAATATTTTTTTGCTGATTTGGATTTTTTAATAATTAAAATGCTAATTTTTCATTTTTTTAAATTATTTTTATAATCCACGTCAGCTTTAATTGTGCCAATTGTGCACATCATTTGCCACATAGATATTTTCTGTTAGTGAGTTAACGATAGGGACCAAATTGATTGTAAATTGAAAATAATAGAGACCAAAATTACTGCTACTAAAATGTAGAGACCAAATTGATCGTGACTCCAAAATGTAAGGACTAAAATAGTGTTTTCACCTTTATTTTATGTTTGGGATAGAGTGTCATTCTCCCAAACCTTAAGATCAGAGTATAATTACCCATTTTTTTATTAATGTTTTTTAATTTTAAAACAATAATATTATTTACTAAATATTTTGAAATTATTAAAACAATGCTTTTTTTTTTTTTTTTTTAATTGGGAGAAGAAAACAACAACAATGCCGTTTTGTGTGTTGATTGAATAATTTTAAAATTTAGAGGAATGAATTGAACAAAAAATAAAGTTAAAAACTTAAAATGAAATTGCGATAAAATTTAGAGAACAAATTTTGTATTGTTGTAGTGCTGACGTGGTTACGATTTGGTGCGGTATTAACGTATTTGGAGATAGGACTGATGTAGAGGATCCGACCTGCCTAGTGATCTTTTTCTTCCCTCCTAGAAAAACTCACTTTTTTGTAAAAGGAAAAGATAGAAAAAAGAAAGAACAGGGAGAGAAAGTAAAGAATATGATTTAAAAATAATCCCAAAAAAAAGAAAAAAGAAAAAAAGAAAAAAGAAGAAGTAAAAGGAGCAGGAAGGAAGGATATCCCCCAAAACCGCAACCTGGGTAGTTGCAGAAATGTGTAAAGTGCATGTCTGATACTGATAGTCCCAAAACCTAGTGATGTTTTAATTAAAGCTTTTAGATAGTTGAAACTTGAGTGAGAATAGAGGCATGATGAGAAATTCACATCTTTTTCTCACTTTCATAGCACTCGTTCTTCTTACTTATGCACTCCAGTTCCAAGTTCATGCTGCTCCTGCTGGTAACTAACTATGTCTATATCTATCACTTCACCCTTTTCTCTAATCATTTGGCCTTTTTAATTCTATAACTATTGATCTGTTTGCTTCATGGCCTCATGGGTATGCTTTTTTTTTTTTTATTTTTTTTTTTTATTTTTATTTTTTATTTTTATTTTTTATGATCTGTTTGCTTCTGGTGAAATTATTGTTTTCTATGAATTTTTATGATCTATTTGCATAATGGGTATGCATTTTTTTTTTTCCATTCACTGTTTTGGGTGCCCAGGGCCATTGATCAAACACTTATCTTCTCTTCTCAAATGGACCAGGTCATCCCCTAAAACACCCCAATCAGGTATTTCATAATAATTATTTACGCTTTACTCGTTTTTACTTATTAGTTGTGAGTGTGTTATTTTTTAGTTATATATATATATATATATATATATCTGTATAATGTATGTGTGTACTATTAATCACACTCCGTTAATGCCGTTTTATATAATTTTTATGCAGATGGGAATGTTCTTCAATTTGAGAATGGGTACTTAGTTGAGACTGTTGTGGAAGGAAATGAGATTGGAGTGGTTCCGTACAGAATCCGAGTCTCTGAGGATGGCGAACTCTTTGCAGTCGATGCAGTTAATAGCAACGTTGTTAGGATTACTCCCCCATTGTCTCAATGTATGATTATTCTTGTCTTCTCACTTTCTAGAACTTTGATAATTTTTTCTTTTTGGAATTTCACTGTTTCCAGTTTACATGTAAGTCCCTAATTTGCTCACGGCAATTCTTTAAAAAAAAAAAGGCTTATAGCAATACATTTTGTGTTTTTAAATTAGTGTCGTTTTTGTTTGTGTCTATTCCATTTGGTTGTTGGAAAGAAGGTATAGAAATATTTGCTGCGAAAAAGTTTTCAAAAACAAGCAATGCTAAATTTGTAATCCTAGATTTTTCATTATTTATTATCCAAGTATATGTTAGCCCCTCCTAACGAACCCCCACTGCCCATCCAAAAAAAAGAAAAAGGAAAGCAGAAAAGCTGAGCTTTGGTCATTTATTTGGTTTAGTTTATTAAAGTTTCTTATTTATCATTAAGGAAACAACATAGAACTTTCTACTGTCTTCTGTTACTCTCTCACATGTTTTCTTGGCATCCATATTATGGCTATTTCATTTGCGGATTTGAATTCTATATGTAAAGGTTGAATGTGATGATCTGAATTTAATATATTGATTTTTTTATTTTAACCCTTTTATTATTGCAGATAGTAGGGCAAGATTGGTTGCTGGGTCTTTTCAGGGCTACACAGGACATGTGGACGGGAAACCTAGTGAGGCTCGTTTCAATCATCCCAAAGGCATAACCATGGATGATAAAGGCAACGTGTATGTTGCTGATACCTTGAACCTCGCCATCAGGAAAATTGGGGATGCTGGTATATGCAATTCATGTTACTTTGATAATTATAGCTAGAAGCCATGTTGTGCATGCTAATTTTTTATGACAATACACAGAACCCCAAATATTGAAAAGAATTTTCTTTCTAAATGCTGAAGTAGAAATATAGAAGGGATACATCTATGTAGCAATTAAAGAATGCAGAAAATTTGACTGTCTTGGAATTTTGAGGCCTTGCTAAGCTTGAAAACCTCGATTATAAATTATTCTTTGAAGGGGACAGGAATAAGGTTGTATAAAAGTGTTGCTGATTTTGGAAGTTCTTTGCAGGTGTGACAACCATTGCAGGAGGGAAATCAAATGTTGCAGGGTACAGGGATGGGCCAAGTGAGGATGCAAAGTTCTCTAATGATTTTGATTTGGTGTATGTTAGGCCTACCTGTTCCTTATTAGTTGTTGATAGAGGAAATGCTGCTCTTCGGCAAATCTCTCTTGAACAGGAGGATTGTGATTATCAGTACAATTCAATTTCCACTACAGGTTTGGATCTCTTATTGTTTGTTTTATACTTCTGTTGGGTATCGTTTCATTTTTCAATTAAAGGTATGAAAAAGATTTTACTGTCTGTGTAACTATTATGAAAATGGAAGTAGTAGTGTGGTGATACTATGTAATTCTAGGCACACATGGCAGTCATATTAATGTACATAAACACGTTATACCTCTTATATTTATGTTAACTTAATCTAGTATACTTTTGTCTTTGATACTTTATGATAGACATTCATATGGATGAAATATCAGTTATCTTTCCCAGCAAAGAGATATCCTTGTATTTCAAATAATTTACTTTGCAAAATGATTTTAAAAAAAAAAAAAAATTGTTATTCAATCAAGAGGACCAAATAGAAAGTGTGTATCAGAGGATTCAAGCAAGAGAAGTATCTTATGGCCAAACTTTGAAGTTCTCAAAATTATGAATAAATCTGGGCAGAATGTTGGGAATATGATGATGTGGTTGTATGGTCATTCAATGTGATTTCGTGATGAATGAGGCCAGTCATATAGGGAAAAGTGTCAGTCTTCTTATCAATAGTGATGCTAAAGATACGGTTAATCATTGTGAGAAAATCTTAATTGATCTTGCAATAGTTATGAAGATGGCTTCCATTATTTCCAGGGCCACATTCATTATTCTGGTTACATTTATATGCTGTGAAAAATTATAATGAATCATTTTACCCCAAGAATCCCAAATTGGTAGCATGTAAATAAACCTTTATGTGAAAGCTGGGTTCCCACTGCAATCAGACACAGATAGACGTAAAATCTGATGCTGAATGCAATATTCTTTGGGAGTGAGTAGCAAGACAATCTTCAATAAAAGAGATAAGCTAATGCTGCAGTTAGCATAAATATGAGGTGAGATTGACAATGTATCATCATATTTTGCACGTTATGTTTTGGATTTGTTAGTGACTTCATTTTGGATTGAATTAATTCTTCATCTAGTGCTTTAATTCTTCAGTCTGCCCAATTGTTAGGAATTTAATAGAAAATATGAAAGTTATGCTGAAACTATCAATTCTTCATGTTCACCAAAAAGTAAGATTATCAGAGAAGTAAATCCACAAAGCTACACTACAAACTGGATGGGTTTGTTTTAAGCTATGAATCCAAGGCTTTTTCAAGGAATCAGTAATACTCCTGTGATTTAGTGAGGTTCTTCGGTCCTGAAATGTTTTGGTTTTGATACTCACAAGGTCTGTGATGCAGGACAAACCGGAACTTTGCAACAAGAAAAATAAAAAATAGGAAAAATAAAGATAGGACCTAGGAGTCAGCAACTAGGCCTGCTTGAAGTCAGCACCAAGCAAGGAAAACCACTAGGAGTTGGCACTAGACCATAAAAAAAACAAAGGAACTTTTTCTTACAAAATTGAACCCAGGGGTTCTTAAAAAGAGAGTGCCAAAACCTTACTTTGCTTGCTCAAAAAGAAATTAAACTCCTAAGCCAACTAGGAAAAGAAAATAACAAAATACTTAAAAGAAATCTTAATTATTAAATGACTAGGCTTAGTAGGTCTTTAGGTCAGACAGACATGCGCAAACAAAAGAGAATCAAATTTGGTTACAAAAAGTCAATGAGAAACGAGAATAGATTATCCTCAATTGTGTTATTGTGGATTATATAGCATGGGGCTAGGAAGCATGGACCCATGTCGTATTTGTGTCGTAATAGTGTCCTATCTATTGTATCACGTTATAATTTTTCAAAAATTGCTTGTGTTGCTATATCGCACCCGTACCCGTGTTCGTGTTTGTGCCCATGCATCCTTGGCATGGGGTCTCCTAATTTGTCGGTGATCACTGTTTGGTTTCTGCGTTAGAGGACTTTATAATGAAGATTGATGCATAATTATATTAATTGCTGTTTCTACACTTGGACTATACGATGGATGATGAGATTAGAAGCTTGGATTGTGAAAGGAAAGACCAAGTTGCTTAGAGTAGGCTAGGGTGTATCAACTCTGCAAGAGACACTCTTGGAAATACCTCTTGGTTATGCTTTTTGTTCAATATCGAACTGATTACAAATTACACTTGGTTGTCTATTTAGTAGACAAGGATGCATGCCATTGGCTGGCTTTAGTACTAAAGGCATCTTAGCATCTGATTTTCCCTTATACAACTAACTTAGCTCCTAAGTAACTAATTAGGCTCCTATTTTATCCTTTAACTACCTTTAATACAAATAGTAAGCTTGCTAATTGTTAAAAAGCGTAAATACTAGAATACACAAAATAGCTAGCTAAGATGCACTGCATCTTTTATACTAAATGTAGGAGTACCATCATTGGGGGTTACCAGTTCATAGGCTCCCCCCCCTCTCCCTTTTCTCACTGCAGAATTCTCTCTATTTGTTTTTATATGGAGACAGATTTTAAGGAATGAAGTGCATGTTTAACAACAGAATAAAGATCTTTCATTCTTTTTTTTTTTTTTTTTTTTTGAATAAATAACAACCTTTATTGAAAGAGAAGATTACTTCATGTTCATGATGATGAACACAAAGAATCTTAAAAAATTACAAAGAAGATATTTCATCTGTATGATCATGGAAATCTAACGAAGTATCAAATGGCCTTATACATCTTGTACACCAGGGTTCTAGTCCTTCTTCATATGCTAATATGGTCATCATCTTCATCTGTGTCTAAACCCCTCCAAGTTTTGAACAGTACCAGCCATCCTAACAGTCATGAGGTCATGCCATCTGTAAATGCATTTTCAGATTCCACTTCCTATGGCACATGCATTACTGAAAGTTCTTTCCAATTGTCAATATTCAACATCCACACTCACTGTGTTCATGGTTCAGCCTCCTGCTGTGTTGGGGCAGCTATGACTTTTCCAAAATATTGAATCTCATATGACACCTGTCCTCATGACTTGTGCGATACAGAGCTGAGTGAAGTTGTCGTGAGGATCATGTCTTGAGCATTGCTATGAGTCTTAAATGAAGAATTTGTACACGCAAAAGTCATTGGCATATCATATTTCTTAAAAAGGTAAATGTCCATTCCTTATTTGTGAATGGATTTCATTATGAAAACTGAAAGTGGGAAAGAAAAGAGAAATTAGAGGAGGTCCATGTCAATTACGAAACCTTCATGTAGATCCACGGAAATTTATGGTTGGACATGAGCACAGGTGGCAGTAACTGCATATCCTTGAAAGAGAAACATACATGGCTATGTATGTGGTTAATTGTCTATTTTTTTTTGCAAATAGCACCCCTAGGACTCAAATCAATAATATTAAAAGCTGAAATAAATAACAAGCACACAAAATAAGAACACTAGAATTTACGTGGTTTCATAGGTGGCAACAGAGAAATTTCACTATAAAAATAGGGAGATACAACAATGCATAAGAATACTCTTAAGAAACCCAAATCCCAATTACACCCTATCTCTCTCTCACAAGACTTGCAAGACAAAGAACATGCGGCTACCACTCTCTTTGAATTATCAATTATGCGGCTGCCTCTCTAGATTAATTTGGACAATACACTCTGTTTGCCGCAACACACAATACCAATATATATATATATGTTTGTGTTAAGTCGGCATAGGAGGAAAATCTTCTCCTACTTGTACTGGTTAAATTGACTAACATGGGCTTGTGGCAATTCAAGCCAAACATGGGCCCACGTCAACATCTATATATGTGATTAAAAAAAAGGTGGTGTTTGATAGTCAATGGCTATGTAAACAATAGAAGACCTTTTATCTTTTATCATCACATCATAAACTATCAAATAGTGATTGTTATTGTTGTAGATTCTGTTACCAGAAAAGAAGCAAAGAACTTTAGCATCCTAGACATTGTAAGTTAGAGCTGTGCACAGATGTAGATCTCCAATTGAACACTAATAAATAATAAACTAGTTTTGAGTTAGTGTTTGACACACTAGTTGGTTACTAGGAAATGTTAAAGTATAGCATGTGCTTTCCATCCAACCGAGAGAGCGTCTAGGAAATCTATGATAAAAGCTATGCCCTAGATAGCTGAACTAGAGTGTCAGGGTGACATTTTTATTTGCCTATCCTTTGGCTACCCTCAGGATCACCTACTCTTCATTGTAAACCTTTGGGTTAGAACATCATGCATGTGCTCATATTTAGCATAATTCCAGATCCCCACCATTGATGCCACAATGATACTTGTTCCTTGAATGGAAAACAACATAAGTAAACCAAGTTACAGAACTGAAATTCCTAGGCTCCATCTTGCAGTTGGTGTGCCGACTAAGCTGTAAGAAGCCCATTGTTTCATGCTGGTTGTAACTTCTTTTCTGTGGCTTCACTGATAAATCACTAGTGACATGGTTATGTAATTAAAAATAGAAATTCTTTTATATTTGGTGCCTTTTGGTCCAATCTCAATGTATTTTGTTCTTAAATATAAATTGATGGACCTTGAAGATGTGCCAATAATTGCACGGTACACAAGACAACTAGATGTTGTGGAAAGATGAAGAATGGGCTAATCTGGAAACAAAATTTTATGCAATGTCACATTTTCCTACATCTTTGCTCTGTATTTTGTTCAAGATGCAGGCCTCTCGTGTTGTGTCTTCAAGTGATACAAAATATAGTAATTAAAAAAAAATTTTAAAAAAAATTCTTCTGTATTTGCCATGGCTATGGCTTAGTTTCAAGAATATATTCATACTCTCTTTATATTTCTTACCTTTTTTTCCCCTTACTGAATCTTTAGCAGGTGTAGGGATTTCCCTGAGATAGGTCTCTCTATCCATGCTGTATCAAAATTGAAATGGAATTATGTCTCTTTTTAAAATCATTGATGCTTAGATTGCATTTCTGACTTACTCTCAAGATATGCTAGTGTTGATGGTCACAAAGCTTGCATGTAGAAATGCCAAGGCAACAAGGTAGCACATGCTTTAGCTAGATATGCACAGATTGTTGATGATTAGTTGTTTTGAATAGATGAAGTCCTAGACTTCCTTATTCCATGTATTAACTATGTTATTTTTTTTCAATTTAATAAAGTTATGTTCCATATAAAAATAGGAATTATTGCTTCTTTGTCATTGTTGAGGCTCTGGTTGCATTGCCACATTTTGACTAGTCTACTTTGGATGTTTTGGCAGATGTGCTTATGGTTGTTGGTGCCGTCTTGGCAGGATATGCTACGTGTATGCTTCAGCAGGGATTTGGACCGTCTTTCTTATCTAGGACGGTATATCTCTTTCAACTGATTAAATGGAGAAGATAGAAAATATAGATGCTTATGTCTATTCCAACTATGGTTTCCTACTTAAGTTCCATTCAGTTTTCTCTGCCTTCTCCACAGCCAAATACGCTCTTGCTAATTAAAACATGCAACTCTGTCACCAAGTTCCTTAAAAAAGAATTTGCAAAAGTTCTTTAAGTTCACTGTGTATATATCTTTCTTAGCTATTATGTGACATGGCTTTCTGATTCTCTCTTTCATGTGCCAATAGCTATTATTTAACCAGGTCTTCAGCTTCACTGCCATATCTCTTGTATTTTTAGTCTTGAAAGTTTGTTTTTCCTCGTCTTAGAAGCTCAAACCATATTCTTTTTTCTGTTAAAAAATAGTTGTCCTTTATGCACACTTGCTTGTTGGCTTAACCTAATGCGTTAATGGTGCAGCAGCAACCTTTAGACAGCAAATTTAAGGAACACTCAAGCAAGGAAAAGCCCACTCCCATTGTAGAGAGCATAAAAGAGGAGCCAGGATGGCCATCTTTTGGACAGCTGATCATTGATCTGTCCAAGCTTGCATTTGAAGCATTGGCTGGCATATTCCTTTCCTTTCTACCCTCTCATTTCAGACCCAATAGCTCCAAGAAAGGCCTCACTCCATTAAAAGATTCTCTCCGGATGCCTGAAGATGAAGCTGAGCCTACATTAGTTCAGAGGCAGAGTACTCCTGCACCTCTTTCTGAAACTCGACAGGCCCATACACCTAATACAAGTGATAAATACTCAGAAATGAAGCCCCCAAAGAATAAATCAAATAGTTTTAAGGATCCCTCATTGTCAAGCAAGCACCGGTCATCAAAACGACAAGATTTTGCAGAATTCTATGGATCAGGTGAGGTTCCTCCTTATAGCAAGTCTAAGAGCCAGAAAGAAAGAACAAGGCATCGCCAGCGAGAAAAGAGTGGAGAAGTGGCTTATGAAGCAGTGGGGACAGAGCCGAAACCTGTTGAGATGAAGGCAGTGGATTATGACAATCTGAAGTTTGACCATTATAATATCAGGCGTAAGTATGGACCAGATGGTTCCTTCAGATTTTGAGTGAACCATGGCTCTACAACTTAGCCTCCTTATCGAAATTAGCTTATTTCCTTCCCCACCTACATGTACTCATATGTCGTAATTGAATCGATACTGTAACTAGGGATGTTTGTTAAAAGATCAATACAGATGAGATTAAGCTCCGAGATGTTCTTGCTGCAACACCTGTGCTGTTAGGAGAATTAATTGTGTCTTCATAGTCGTATAAAACAATGACTTGTGTCCGTCCAGGAGTTAAAAAGATAATTGATCATTTTGATTAAATCCTAGTAGTTATATTTATTAGAAAAAACCCAGAAAGTTTTAACATGTGTAAGCTCTCTTTGCCCCATTACATAAAAAGAGTATATGCTATAAATTCATAAATGCTACAATTTATCTTGTTTGAAACCAGAATTCCATTCTTTTGATCTTTACTTATATAAAGACAGGAGAACTATGTTGATGACTGGAGGCCTGGCTATCTCAAATTAGTCAGAAACGGTTTTTTATCTCTTGTTTTTGGTGTATTTTCAGATTGACATAGGTGGATTTTGCAGTTTTTTTTATTGAATCTAAATTCTTTCAATTGGTGGTTGAGGAAGGGGGAAATTTGTTCTCTCTTAAAATTTTTGAACGGGGAAAGTACTTCATGAAATCTGTTTTTATGGGCAAACATGCTGCAAAATGGCTTATGCATAGTGTTGAACACTTTGTGATTGGGGTTAAACCCAAGCACTTTTTCACGTTTAGAGAAGGAGATACTGCATACACAATGCAATGGGGCTCCAATCAGTTTGGTCAGTACTTATTAGTGACTGAACTCAAAGTCGGTGGGCATAGGAGAACTATTGTTATCCTGGCGGGAAAGGCACAACAAGGTTGGAGGGTGTTTGGGATTGAATTATGTAGATTATTGAATCCTTCACAATATGCGATGGGTGGTTTGAAGTTCATTCCTCATAAGCATAAGCTGCTTTCAGAGGTTCACTCTTCTTGGACCTTTGTAGAAACGCTAAAAGGTCCTATGCAGAGAAGGGATATGAAGCAAGCACAACAGCCTATTATTAGAGATAAGGTTACAACTCGAATATCGGAGAGATTGACTGAATCCCCGAGAGATAATCCTTGCATGCAGGTGGTGGTTGGTGACACTCAAACTGGAAATTTTGCTCCGATGGCCGTGGGTGGTATGGAGGGGAGGGATCGGTGTATTAATGGGGAGAATCAAATTGAGGCAAAAATCCCACTTTTAAGGAAATAAAATTAGATTTCCTTTGAGATTTAATACGATTTCAAATTCAAAACTACCTACGTTCGGTAAGGAGTGTGATCATAGGAATTCTAGTTGGTTAAGGAAAGGTTTGATTGTAGAAGTCAAAGAGAATTGTAGGAAGTGGTTTTTCTGGAATCACAATAAAAAGGGTGAAGAAAAGCCTATTTGGGGTCTCGCAGGGGATTATGGCACCCTTCTCAAATAGTGTGGCGTTGGGCCCACTTTCGTTAGAAGCCCATAAACCTTTAAAAGATAATTTTTCTTATGTTTGCCTAACCGAGTGTCTATGAGGCAGGTGGTTGCTCTAAGACTAGTTTATCTGGACTTGGCCCAGGTCAATTAAACCAAAAGTATTATGATTTGGGTGTGTGCCCATTAAGCCCAGGTAAAGATAAGGATGCAGTGTCTTCTTTGCTGTTTCCAATGCGTTTTGAAGTTTTCTCTCTACCAACCGAGAAGCATGTGAAGCCTACGATGGCCACGAAGTCGATCATCTCAGCGTCGGTTAGTCTTCCTGAGGTGCAGATGAGTGCAAACCTAAATACCCAGACTTTTCTTGAGCAAATGCATTTAGTGGAGGTGTCCTAGTCACCCTCCGAGCTGGTATAGCCAACAGTGGGTCATATAGTATCTTCGGTTGCGAAGGATGATGAGGGTGAGAACAGGTAGGCACATATATGTCTTTTGTTGATTGTCCAAAGAGTTCATTCCTTAAGGGGGTCCAGAATTGCTGTCCCACTATTAGAGAATTGGTTGGAGACTTGGATAAATCATGGGGTAATTCTAAAGATTGGTTTTTACAACTAAGGGATGGTAGGCAGATATTGATTCCTCTATCGCTCTATCGGTCTCTAGGGAGTGAGTTGAAGCTGCTACAGGTAATTTTACTTGTGTCACTAAGGAGCAAATTGTTAGCTGGGCAAGTGAGTGTGATGGGGTGGTTGATTCGTTGTTTGTTATTACTGGGTCAGAGGATGAGTTATGGGAATTTGATGAAAGGTCCATGACTTGGGAGAAAGGAGGCGAGCCTTTTAGTTGTGGTACCATTGGCCACAAAAGTTCCTTTGCAAATTGAGTGTGATTCTGGGGAGGAGTCTGGGTGTAAGGAAAATATTGATAGCAAACAATTATCACAATGGGTAACCAAACGGATTAAGGCTTTCTAGAAATCTGTGGGGACGTCATTAGAAGGTTTTGAGGAACAAATAACGAGTCTGTTCTTGGCTTTAGAGTTAAGAAAAAATAATAATAAAAAGCAACAGATTATGGTAGGTAGTCCGAAGAAATTCATTAAATCTGGTCAGAAGGGCCAACGAAAATTGAAGAATTTAATCCGCTCTTTGAATGTGGATTATGGGTCAGCTAAGTTAAGGAGTGCCAGTAGTGAGAGGGCTATTGTGGTGCATCAATGAATTTGAAGATTATTTCTTGGAATGTTAGAGGTTTGAATGAATGGGATAAAAGACTTTGGGTTAGAAATCTTATTAGAAATTGGAGGCTAGATATAGTTTGTCTCTAAGAAACTAAAATGGAGTTAATAACTAGAGTTGTGATTCTTAGTTTGTGGGGGTGGACAACATGTTGATTGGTCATATTTAGGCTCTTGTGGAGCTTCTGGAGGAGTGTTGCTAATGTGGGATACTTGGGTTGTGGATAAAGTGGAGGAAGCAGTGGGAAGATTTTTGGTATCTTGTAAATTTAAAAGTGTGGTAGATCTTTTTGAATGGGCGTTTACAAGAGTTTATGGTCCTAATTCAGTGAAGGAGAGGAGGTTATTATGGGAGGAATTATTTGGTTTGAGCAGTTGGTGGAATGTTCCATGGTGTGTGGGAGGTGACTTTAATGTGGTAAGATTTCCTTCCAAACGTGTTGGTTCTACTGTTTATACTGTTGCTATGCGTGAGTTTTTTTTTATTTTATTTCAGAGAAAGGTCTAATTGATCTCCCTTTGGAAGGTGGAACTTTTACTTGGTCTAATTCTCGAGAAGTTGAGTCGAAGGCAAGGTTGGACAAATTCTTGTTTTCTGCAGATTAGGAGGATAAGTTTCTTATTGTTTGCCAACGTAGAATGTCTAGGCTTCTATCGGATCATTTTCCGATTGTCCTAGAAGGTGGATCCTTTCAACCTAGGGGCAGAAGACCTTTTAGATTTGAAAACATGTGGCTTAAGGATGAAAGTTTTGTGGATAGAGTGCAATGTTGGTGGGAATCTTATCATTTTCAAGGTACTTCGAGTTTTGTTTTGGCAAAAAAATTAAAGATGTTGAAAACTGATTTGAAAAAGTGGAATGTGGAGGTTTCTGGAAATGTTGAAGAATAGGGTAAACAACTGTGGAAGGACCTTGGTGATTTAGAGAATATTGAAGAAAGTTGTGGTCTAACGGCGAAGGAAAGGTGGGAGTTGGATTGAATCCAAGAGGAGTTAGAAAAAGTATCTTTATTGGAAGAAATTTGTTGGAGGCAGGAATCTAGAGTCCTTTGTATTAGAGAAGGAGATAGGAATACTAAATTCTTCCACTGTTTAGCCAATTCTCACAGGAGATTTAACTCCATTGATAGTCTTTTATGGTGGATGGAGTGTTGTCTTTAGATCTGGAGGATATAGCTGAGTGTATTTCTCGTTTCTATAGGCAACTCTATTATGAAAATGTGGCTTATAGACTTGTCCTAGATGATGTGGAATTCTTTAGAATTTCAGAGGAAGATGTTATTTGGATAGAGAGGCCATTTGATGAGGAGGAGGTGTTTGGGGTGATTAATGATTTTAATGGTGATAAGGCTTCTGGCTTGGATGGTTATTCCATGGCTTTCTTACAGTCTTGTTGGAGTATTTTGAAGAAAGAAGTTATGGAAGTGTTTCCAAACTTTCATACTCAAGCTGAGTTTGAGAAGAGCCTTAATGCTTCTTTTCTTGCCCTTATTCCTAAAAAGGTAGATGTTGTGGAGATTAAGGATTTCCGACCAATCAGCTTAGTTGGTGGGATATAGAAGATTATTTCAAAGGTGTTAGCTAATCGGTTTTGAAGGGTAGCACATGGGCTTATTTCATATTCATAGAATGCATTTGTGAAAGGTAGACAAATTTTGGATTCAATGTTAATTGTTTCTGAATATATTGATAGTAGATTGAAGACTGGGATTCCAAGAGTGTTGTGTAGTTGGATGTGGAGAAGGCGTATGATCATGTGAATTGGGGTTTTCTTATGTACATGTTGCAGTGCTGTGGGTTTTTCGATAAGTGCAGAAAATGGATTTGGTATTGCATTTCTACTATTAAATTTTCCATACTAATTAATGGAAGTCCAACTGATTTTTTTGGAAGCTCTAGGGGGATTAGGCAAGGGGATCCTCTATTTCAGTTGCTCTTTGATGTTGTTATGGAGGCTTTAAGTCGTATGTTGGATGTGGTTGTAGCTACTGGACAATTTACGGGCTTCTTTGTAGGTTCTACTACTAATGCTTCAATGATGGTGTCTCATCTCCTTTTTGCGGATGACACTCTTATTTTTTGTGATGCTGACCCTAATCAATTAGTTACTTTAAGGGAGATTCTAAATAGAATTTAAGAAGGTTTCAGGGTTAAAAATTAATTTGGGGAAATCAGAGCTAGTTCTAGTTGGAAAGGTGCATAATTTGGATGTGCTGGTGGGGTTGTTGGGTTGTAGGCACTCTTCTCTTCCTTTGAAATATTTGGGATTTCCTTTAGGCGCCAAATTAAAGGAGGTATCATGATGGAATCCTATTTTAGAGAAGATGGAATGAAGACTAGCAGGTTGGAAGAGGCTATATTTATCTAAGGGTGATAGGGTCACTCTTATCTAAAGTACCATATCCTCCTTACCTACTTATTTCCTTTCCATTCTTCCTATACCTGGGAAGGTTGCCAATCGTATGGAGAAACTACAAAGAGATTTTCTTTGGAGTGGTATTAACGGTGATTCTAAATTTCACTTGGTGAAATGGGCTAAGGTTTGCAAGCCAATACAGGTTGGGGGGCTAGGTATTAGACGATTGAGAAGTTTTAACATTGCTTTGTTGGGCAAGTGGTTGTGGAGGTATGGTTTAAAGGCAGATGCGCTACAAAGGAGGGTCATAGAGGCGAAATATGGGAATGTTTGGGGTGGGTGGTGCACGAAAAAGGAGACTAGTCCGTATGGTATTAGTCTATGGAGGTATATTAGAAGTGGCTAGTTGAACTTCTCTAAACTGTTAACGTATGATGTGGGTGATGGTACTAGAGTGAAGTTTTGGAAACACGTGTGGTGTGGGGATTGTTCCCTTAAAGAGGCTTTTCTAGAACTTTACGATCTTAGTAGGGCAAGGGATTCTTTAGTGGTGAAGGTTATGGGATGGTTTGGTGGGCAGCTACATTGGAATTTTCATTTTCGTCGATCTCCGCAAGATTGGGAGGAAGAATCTTTTGATCGGTTTATGGAAATTATTTATTCTTCGAAAGTGCAGGGGGTTGGCCCTAATAAGGTTTGTTGGAAGTTAGCTAAGAGTGGAGGGTTTGAGGTTAGTAGTTTTTATCTTTCTTTCTACCCTCCCCTCTCTTTACCTTGGAGGTTGGTGTGGCAATCAAAGGTTCCTCCAAGGGTGGCTTTCTTTTCATGGTCAGCTTCTTTCGGTAAGATTCTTACAACTGATAACCTTCGTAAAAGGCATATTGTTGTCCTTGATTGGTGTTACATGTGTAAGAGGTGTGGAGAGTCGGTGGATCATCTTTTGCTTCATTGTCCTTTAGCTTGTGAGTTGTGGTTGTTGGTGTTTTGTTTGTTTGGGCTGCATTGGGTTATGCCACTTAAGGTTATTGAGGTGTTTAAATCTTGGCAAGGTAAATTTGGGCGGCATCGCAATATAGATCTTGGAGACTTGTGCTGCACTGTTTGATGTGATGTATTTGGAGGGAAAGAAATGCTCGCTGTTTTGAGGGATGTGAATGGTCCTTGCTAGAGAGTAAGTCCTTTTTCTTACACACTCTTTATTTGGAGTGTGGCCCTGTCGCATTTTTCTTGTTTTTCTCTTCCTCTGTTACTTGATCATTGTAATTTTGGTTCTTGATTTTTGCCCCCACAATACATCTCCAATGTACTCAAGTTGGCTATTTTTTTCTTAATAAAATATTTCATTATCTATCAAAAAATAAAAATAAAAATAAAAATGTGTAAGCTCTCTTTGCCCCATTACATAAAAAGAGTATATACTAAATAAATATGTTGATACGGTCCGAAAGGAATGTACTTGTTTTGATGAGGATTCCTGTTGTAGGAGATGTTTGCCAGTGCCAAATGGATCTCAAATGCGCACAAATGTTTCAAATATATCTTTTCGCCAGTGTATATATTCATCCAATATATAGCTTGCCTAACATACCATAAAAATATTTGCTGACATTATTGGTTTAGGAAAATTCCTTTAAAGGTACATACTTATAAGTTCTTTCGCCACTTATAAGTTATAACAAGAAACATTGCCGAATATATAGTAATTGATAATTCAAATCAACTTCTTGAAAGATAAGAAAAGCTTGTTGTTTCTTTCAAGAAATAACATACTTGGAATGAGACTCATAGAATAATGATCCTCAGCCTTGTTCCAAATAATTAAAAATGGTGACTGAAAATCAAGTAGGCTTTTTTTTTGACCACCAAGATCACCCAATAGAAAGATGGCAATGTGTGTTGGATTATGTGGAACCTAGTTATGTTTCATTCGGATTATGACTCACTTGACCTGATATAAAAGTGTTATAGTTTTTAATGAGATTTTTTCTGAGGTTTAGTCCATGAAGCGGCCCAAACCTTATTCCATTATGAATCCTGTTCGCAAGATAGAAAAACTGTTGTTTGGAGATTAGGTTTTGGTGTGTTGTTTTAAGAGAGAACTGTACTGCTGCATCTTGTATTTTTTCCCTATGAATAGTGAAATTACTGGAACTATGTGGACGTGGACAAATTGCAGAATCACGTAAATATTGTCTTGTGTAATTATTTTCTTTGGCGCATATTTTTTTTTTCTTTCTATTTCGTGAATATTCCCTACATGTGGTATACATGCAATCCTTGTGACATATGTTGTTGGGATGTACAAAGTTAACTGGTTGTTACGTGCTAACATGAATTTTGTCTTGCATATATTGTTGAAGGCATTTGTGGGTAGTAAGTACTAGTAAATGTAAAACCCCTTTTTGGTTTGCTATCCACCCTCAGCCTCAGTATCACGAGGCAACATATCCAATTCCAACGGACTTTAACTACCACACCATAATCATAATGGCATAAATATCTTTTAGTTCACTTCCAAATCCCCCTTATCCACGGCTTAATCTCTGAATAACCTCTTTCCGAGGTAAGTATAACAGTCACACACAAAATCTTTTAATTTATTTATTTATTTATTTATTTTTGGCTACCTACATTCTAAAACTCTGTATGGGAGCGGTTTAATTTTTTTTCACTTTTTAAAAACTTTTCAATTCAAACCATACACTCATTTAGTGGTACTGTGTGATTGTTTCAACTATGTATCTATTATCTATAGCCATTATTTTATTCCAAAATATGCGGTGTATCTTTTATTTATTTATTATTATAATCATTTTCCATTTACGAATACCTCTAATGGGTTTTATGATTTGAATTGAAATGTTTTTTAAAGTACAAAATTTCATTTAAAATTTCCTAACGTGTATGATTTAATTTGAAAACACCCATAAATTCTTAAAGAGTTTGATTCCTTTTTTTAATAAATATATATATTTTTTAACTCCAATTTTAATTCTTTACTCAAGTATTAGGATTTCATTTCTTAAATCAAAAGTTAGTATCTTACTTCCTTTTGTGAGTATGGACTAAGAGTTTTTCTTTTGCCTTCAATATCCATAAGAGACATTATCCCTAAATAAAGATGTTTCAAAATAATTGCTCTTTACCATAACAATAGTTATCTTGATAACTTTTGAGGTTGAAGGTGATAACGAATAACTTTGAGTGGAGATTTTTTATAATTAAATATCAATTAAATAATATTTATTTAATTTTATATATTATTATTTAAAATACTTTCTTATTGCTTTTTAAGATGTAAAATTATTTTATGTTTAGGTCTCATTAGCTCTTCATTTTCAATAATATAACTGATCCACTCAATCTTCTTGTGACATAATTGATTTTAAATAGGGTTTTAGCAATTTTAATGTTAAAAAAAAAAATTCTTTATACAAAAACAAGTGTAATAAGTATTGTTAATGGATTATATAAGTGATACATGCATTTAGAAAGAAAAAAAAATCTAGTCTTTTTATATGATTAACAATTTTTTATTTTTTTTACTTCATGTTTGAATATTATTACAATTAAAATTGAATATATATATATATATATATTTAGTAACAAAAACAATTTATCAAAAGATCCTATTTGAGGTTTATTTTTCTATTCTTATCTTTTTTTTCTTTATGCTTTTGATATCCAAAATTGATATTTCTAGCATACATTTATAATTTGAAATATATTTACAAAAAAATACTATCAATAATATAAATATTATAATATGATTAGAATAAAATAAAATTTTAAAATGCAAAATAATGTAATCAAATTTATTAAAGGTATTATTGTAACTTCACTTAACAATACCAATAACCTTTAAGCCAAAAATTAAAAATTTAAAAAAAGAAAAACAACCAATAACGTTTACCTATACAAGCAAAAATAGATTCAATACATATCCTAAAGAATTAATATCAACTAAATCAAGATTATTTTTTTATATATTTAATCAAAATATCATAGTTCTAGAAAAAAATTATCATTAATAATGATTTAGGCTAAACATGCACTATATTTTATTTTATTTTTTAAAATTTTTTATGAAACAATTTAGGTTTCAATCGGTGGAAGTAATTGAGACACATTTTTTAGAACTTTGTTGGGATGAGAGAGTGAGCTTGGAGTTAACTTTGTTCATAAGGTCAAGATACCTATGAATTTTGTTTGGTGTAGATGAGATTACAAGAAAATTTTTCTAACCATTTATTTAAAAAAAAAAAAAAACTATAAGAAATTTTATAATTAAATTGGTACCTATTATGGTTGTTAATTAATTAGAATAAAGATTTGAGCAAGTGTGTATTAAAAAAAAAAAAAAAAACTTATTGGAAGTGTTAAGCGATTGTCATATATATATATATATATATATATATTAAGATATAATTTAAATACAGTACTTAAATGTTATTTTGTAGGTTTACATTTTAAAATTTTACAATTTATTTATTTTTTCTTCATAGGATAAAAAAGTATTTTTTAATTAAGTCATTTTTTGTCCAATATGCTATCTCAATCTTGAGGATAAATTTCCAGATTATTTTAGAATTTAACAGACTAAAAAAAAAAAAAAAAAAAAGGGAAAAAAAGAGGGCACCCACCCTTTCTCCACACGAACAATATAACAGATCATAGACAGCTAACTACCATGTTTATTATTGAGCAATCATTAGTCATTTCATGAAAACGGCCCCCGATCTCTCTTGTGAAACTCTCAGCCATATAGCCTCTCACCTCACTCATCTCATCTCGTCTCATATGTAATAAACTAATGGTCACCCCCTCCCCGTCCCACCCTATATACATTGGTTTTTAATTTAAGTTGTGAGTTGATTAATAATATCTTCTTTTTTTTTTTCTTTTTTTTTTTTTTGCAGCTTAAAGTGTTTTTAAAAAAATTTCCCTCTTATATCGAAAAAGTACTACAGTAGTTAAGGAGATATTTGATAACTAAATTCTAACACATTTTACTACATTTTAAATAACTTTACATATATTTCAACACATATTTTCACCCATATATATATATATCAAAAACACCCAAACAACGTTCCTCAATCTAACCAACCAAACAGGACTAACTTTTCACTAATTTTATAAATTTTTTAATTTAATAAAAAGAAAAAAAAGACAATGATGTTTATTATAAGCAGAAAGAAAGAGAAGGTAGGAGAGAGAAGAGACAATTAAGAGAGAGAGGAGTTTGACTTGGCGTCTGATTCAAGCTTCTTTCTCTTTCCTTTTGGTGCTGCAGCTGCCGCTGATGCTGCTATACAAAAATACAAAATACAAATACTATTATATTATTATTATTATTATACACACTTTGTTTTCTTCTCTCTCTCTCTCTCAAACTCAAACTCAAACAATGGGCTGTGCTGGATCCTCACAGGCCAAACCAGACGGTCAGCTCTCTCTCTCTCTCTCTGCCAACAAATTTGATTTCTTTCTTTCCTTTCCAACACTTAATCTTTTTACCTTCTATTTGCTTACCGACAAACTCACTTCAAGGCAAACCCAAAACCAAATTTGTTTTTGGTTGTTGTAGCCTAAGTAAATTCTTCGATTTTGTATACAAACTATTTATTTTTATTTTTCCCGATTCATATATTTCTTTAACTTGTGAATTGCTTGGCTCTGTACATTTTTTTGCGTTTATTTGTTTTTAAATTCAGTGGCTGATTGTGATTGTGAATTGAAATTATATGTTATATGTATATGCTTCAAGATTTTAGAAACCAAAAAAAAAAAAAAAATTAGATTGTTGGCATTGAAGGCTTTAAGAAGATATTTCCATTCTATGACGTGAGAAGAGATACAAGTGGAATGCACAGTGCCACAAATTTTTAAACCCTATTATTTATTTTCGGGAGAGGTTTTTAATTTGAGTAGCAATACTCTTCAATTACTTGGTGATGGGGTTTAGTTTTTCTGGATGTTATATTTGGTCGATGTAGTTTGTTTTTATTTATTTTTTGGGTATACTCCCCAAAGGTAGTTTTGTCAATGGTGCTAGATCAAAGCACCAGCTTCCCATGGAGGCATGTTGTGGGATGTCCTTTCTAGTGTGTTTCATTCACCATCTAGACACATGGAACTTAAAAGTCCAGCTGAATTAGTAGCTGTAACTAATTGAAGTGCTCCATGCTTTTATACTTTAATGAGAATCAATAGCTGTTGTAACTGGTATCAATCATTGTGTGCTAATGACTCAGCAATATGATTTAATTTAACTATTTCAACATTTAGTCATGATTCCAAGCTATCAATTCGTTAACTCCAGTCATTAGAGCACACAATGATTTAAACCGGTTACTACAATTGGAATCTATTTTTTATTTATTTTTTTGGTACTTTGTTTGACTGGTCTTGCGCTTGGAGCTCTACTCATTGTAATTCTATTTTTGAGTTCCAGGACTCCCTTCATTGTCCTATATAATTTCCTTGTAATTCATTAGATACTTTGTGTTCGTCATTGTGAACATCAAGTATTCCTCTTTTTTGAATACTGAGAGATATTCTATTATAATATATTGGATTTCTTAATTAAAACAGGGACTGCAAAAAAGATCCGGAAGCCAAAACCTTGGAAGCATCCTCAACCAATAACCAAGACTCAGCTTATGCAGTTGCGAGATGAGTTTTGGGACACTGCTCCTCACTATGGTGGTAGAAAAGGTAGTGTTGCCTCAGAATTATATGATTATGAAGATTGTTTTTGAAAGCTTTTGGAACTTCCTAAGGTTAGTGCCTAGTATAATATAAGTTCGAGAAAAAGAACAAAAGAAGACTAAAGTGATAATCTCTTGTCCGATATGCAAGCAACTTTTTGATGTTTTGTCATCTGTTGAAAACCAATAGGGATCATAACCAAACAAAGAAATAATGGAACCCAACATAAAAGATCAATCAATATATATATATATATATATATATAAGACAGAATCACAAGATAACTTTCCCATGTTAGGAAGTAGTGTTGTTTATTATGTAAAACATGTTATGACACTCTTACTACATGAAAATTTTTATAACCAGGTATTTCACTCTAATTATTTCAAGAATTACTTGAGGGTCTTTGTTCATATTTGGCTTGACTCGTTGGTTTGCATTCCATTGACTGCCAAAGTTTCTGAGGGTCCTGTTTCCTAATAGATGGTTTAAGATATTTTCATTGCTTGTCCTCAAAGTTTCTGGCCTTCTAGGACGTATTTCAAGAATAGTAACTAGCACTTTTATAAGGTTTCAATATCTAATATCTCTTGCACTAAGAATAGACATATCTTAAGGACTTGAAGCATTGGTTCGACATCTCATAGAAGGACCTGGTTGTCTTTAGGAAAAAGGGGAGTCGATAGTGTTTATAATCTATATAGAGGATGAAACAAAGAAAATGAAAAATTGATGGCCGAATGCACCACTAACAACCATAATTTACGTTAGTCTCGTCATTCTTCATGATAAATACCTTAGTCTTATCATTGACTAGGAGGATATGAGAATGGAGATGAATTGACTAGTTTGATCAGCATATTTCTATCAAATTAAAGAAGTCTGGGGAAGGTTTGATCATATGCAGTGTAGATCAATATATATGAAATTGAGGAGTGATTTAGACATCTAGCAAAGAAAGAGGTATGATGTGATTCAGTCTGAAGGGGTTCCCTTGATGGCCACTGAGTTGGAAAACTTTTGGTCTTTTACTTTTGTTTTGGGAAAACAAGAGTGCTATCTTCACATAAATAGTTGAGATAAGGCTCTGTTGGGTTATCAACATGATGCCATTATAATCACTTGCAATCTAACTTTTCCAGTAGTGATTATTATTGTCAAGAAATAAGAAATCAGATTGATCAGCTTTTGAAATGGTCTTTCTAACACCCTGCAGGCATGTTCACCTCTGACTATTTTTATTTTTATTTTTTATTATAGGGGGTGGCGGGGTGGGATTGATAATAGTAACTTATTGGCACTCAGTTTTCTAAAGAATGGAGCCTGCCATTTTGCAGTGATTGTTATAACAGAAATGAAATAATATCTGTTACAATGCCATGGGAAGAAACCTAAAGTTTTTCATGGAAATTCCCAGAATCAGATTCTGAATTGATATATTTTCTCCTGGGTTTTGCAATAAATACATATATTAATTTAGATTGATTATGGAGGAGGAAGGGCAAGGATATGGAGAAGGTCAAATTTGAGTGTGGGTTGTTGAAAGAAGGGCATGCTGGCTTATGATTTACAGTGGTACCACCTTGCATAGAGTAGAATGGTCTGAGAGTCTAGCTGACTCCAATATTTGATGGCAGGCTTTGTTATGATGAGTTAATTTATTCATTTTCCTTGGTTGATTTAATGTGTACAATCCTTTGAAACAGGAAGGTGCACTCATAAACTTCAGTACTTGAAATAAGCCTCATGCAGAAGTTATGGCACATTTTGCCAATTTTTATGTGCCAGCAATTGGAACTTTACATCAACAGTAGTCAATTTTGTTATTCAATGCAACCCTGTAACATGGTTGTTTATATTGATAAGAAAAATATTTTTATCTTTTTTTTTTTTTTGATGATAAGAAAAGTCTATACCTTTTGGCTATTAACTACAAGTATCTTTTAGAGAAGATTATGAACTTTTGAAGACTTAAAAGTATGGCCATTTTGCTTTGATGTTATTACCATAGAAGTTAAAGAGAGGGAACTGGGAAGTAATGATTGTCAAGTTCTTGTGATTTTCTGTCAACCTTGCATAGTACCAAAAATACTTATTGTCTATATCCATCAATTTTTCGCATGTACATCTGTAATGTAATTATCATTTTGCTGGGCACTAGAGATTTGGGATGCACTGCGAGCTGCTGCTGAAGCTGACTTAAGCCTTGCACAAGCTATTGTGGACAGTGCGGGGGTCATAGTTCAAAGTGCTGATTTGACAATCTGCTATGATGAAAGAGGTACTTAATCTATGTTGTTTTCTTTTCTGATAATGACTCTTCCCCCCCCCCCCCCCTCTCCCTTTCCTTCTCTCTGAATGATTAAGTATCATTAACCAGTAGCAATGGCACAACAAAAGCTCATTTCAGGGCTCCAGACCAACTTCATCCTCTAAGAATCATAGGGGCAATGAACCAGGGAGGGTATAGTTTTTATAGCATTGTATACAACTTTACAATCACCTTCAAAAACTGCAGCATTTAAATTGAGAGAGGATGCAATCTCTTTTGCTGTGCTTGTTGAAATTGCAAGGTGGCAAGCTTTGGCTTTGGCTTTGGCCCAGGAAGGGTCAGCTGCAATTTCTTTTGCTGTGCTAATTTAATGATAGTGCCAGAAGTGTCCCTGCTGCACACATCAGCTAGAGAGGTGTGGTCATTTCTTGAAGCAGCATCAAAGTTAAACTTATACCAATTTGAGGGAGGGGGCACCATGAGTTGGGTTTTGTGGGTGTCAGGGGTGATGGAGTTCCAAGCCCTTAGATGGGTGGAATGGGTCATGGTGATTTGTTTGGCTAGCTGGATAGAAGTTGTAATATGTTCTTGTGGATTAAGTTATTCCTGGATCACTAGATTTGATCACAAAGCACTGAAGCAAATAAGGTAAACTTTTACACCTCATTTTTGTCCAAACCAAGGTGGGAATCCGGGAAAAGTATGTGGCTATCCAACAATGGGAGGATGTGAAGTTTAGGTTCCAAGGTGATAGGGATCAAATTTGGGGGGCAAGGCCACCACACCTGGGGCAAAGGAAATATTTAAATTTCTCATTTATCTTTATATTCTGTAGGATCTTCCAATTTGTCGAGGGGAAGATTTGGTGTTGAAGAGCCCATTCGAGTTGGGGTCACAATCCCTCTTATCCATCAAAGAGTTTGGTGAGAGTAGGATTATTTGAATGAGGGCCACTATGATTAGTTCAAATTATTCTTGTAGCTCTGTTAGATCCCACTGGAAGGAGACTGGATTTATTTGTAAAGATCGGTTGTGCATTTACCTTTGGTTAGGGCTTGAAGAAGTGAGAAAGTGGGACCCATGGATCTTCCCAAATATTTATAGTGGAACCATTACTAACCATGAAGCAAGAGTCCTCAGAAAGGTGTTCTTGCTCTAAAATATCCCTTTCTAAGTGGTGGAGGAGTTCCTTTTTGGATTGGCCTAGAGGAGGGGTGAGTTCTTGAGAGGGTTGCCATTCTAATTTGGCCATGAAGGAAATATCAACATCTTTTGTTTTCCTCAATCCTAGGCCCCCTAGGGCTTTAGGCTTACAAAGATTTCCCCAATATATTAGATAGCGATGGTGCCTATTATTATTATTATTATTATTATTATACCCCTAGAAGAAATCCCTAAGGTTTTGTCAATATGGTCACAGGTGGCTTTTTGAAAAAGGGTCTGTTATTGAGTATTCTGTCATAGAAAAAAGAACTGACTTGATGATGAGGGTAGCTCTGGCTGTTTGTGAGTGGACTTTTGCTAGCCACCCTTCAATCCTGGCTTTAATTTTTTAGATTATTCCTTCAAAAATGGAAGGGGAGTTCCTTTTAAGACAAAGTGACAGCCCTAAGTGAATGACATCAGGTTTGCGTTGCGTCAGGCCTAACAAACGGCAAAAGGAGGCTCTAACAAAAGTATCTGGCTCTGTTTGTTTTGGTTTAGCTACAAAATCTGCGCATTGATAAAATCTGAGGAAAATGTTGACACTCTTGGTCATATGATTGGAACCTTTATGGAATTAGACATCTCTAGCAACCAACCTCTCTGTTGGAGCAAAGCCCTTAGGATCAAACTAGACCTCGACCTCACACTCACAGAATAGTTACATTGGGGCTTTTAGCTTGACAAAAATTGCCTCCCCTTCGGATCCAATTTCAATATGAACAACTAAAAATCGTGTGCTTCAAATATGGACTTCTAGGTCATCAAAAATGAATTGCACCTCAAACCACCCTTTGGATCACAAACTAGCTCCATGGTGGCACTTTGGTTGAACTTCTAGACTTAAAAACTGAAAATCCATGTAGCTCCACCCAAGAACCTGTTGGCGGTCTTCATCTGAGCCAAATCAGAGCAAGAAGGTGTGGGTCCAATGTTAATGGTGGTGAGCCCATGAGATGGGTTACAAGCCATGGACAGAATTGCTCTCAACTTGGGTTTTTTTTTTTTTTTTTTTTTTTTTTTTTTTTTTTTTTCAGGATTCTATCTGAAATGAGTCTTCTGACAGGGCTATATAGGGTGAGGTTTTGAGCTTGGGGATTGTTTGATGATAGGGATATGGTTTCATTGAGATTTGTGGTTGAATGGGGCTGATGGTTTGATTTGAAGATTTGATCTGATTGAAATGAGACGAGGATGAGGAATTTGGGTTTTGATCTGGCGATGAGTGGGTGTACACTGTCATTGGGGGTTTAGTGGAAAGGCCACAAAAGTAGATGAGCTAGAGCTTTGAGGTTGGAGTCAAAGATAGGTGAGTGAAATCGAGTAAGTGGGCTGAGGGCAAGGGTTTATAGGAGGAGGCCACAACCCTCGCAGAGGAGGTAGGTAGCTGAACTACAGGAAAACCACAGGGGAGAGTACAATTACTTTCATTTTGAAATGCTATAATTTTCCCTTCTGATAATGACTTATTTCTAACAAAAATCCCCTTGGGCCATCTGGGGGAATATACTTTTCTACTAAATGGCAATTTGAGCCAAATAGTACCCCTGGGCAGAAGGATCAGTTCCTTCTTCTTTCTTGAGGAAAAGAAGGATCAGTTCCTTGTTCTAACATGGTGCGTCGTTGATGATTCTTGTGTTGAGAGATAATTTCTGATTTTATTTAGAGAAGATTTTATGTTATTATATTTATTTCTCTTTTTATTAAGTCTTGCTATCCTGGCGTTGCAAAACTTATTATTGCAGGTGCAAAATATGAACTACCCAAATATGTTTTGAGTGAGCCGACCAACTTGATTCGAGAAAGTTAATACCAGAGAGGATACATAGCACCATTTGTGCACAAAGATTGAATGTAAATCATGTATATTATTCTCTCATTCTCTTTTAATCTTTCAGTCTTACTTTTAATTATGCCTTCCATTTGCATTCACTCTGGACTTCTCTTAGCTTCTTGTAAGTTTCTTGGTTAATTGAATGGAAATGCAACTTGTTGGCTTTTGTTGGTGGCGTTTTTGTGTTTGTGGTGGTCACATGTTAGCTGTTGAAGGTTTGGCCATGCTAACCTTGGATTTATTTATGGCAGTTAAGTTCGAAACTTGACACTAATCCAGTCTCTCATTCAAAACTGTGCATGAGACTTTCATTTGGCATGGCTCCTAAGTTCTAAAAGAAAGAAGAACTCGTCTTCTTTCCTTTTTTGATTACCTTCTTCACATATGTATAAGATCGAATTTATTTTATTTCTAAAAAGGATTACTAATTCTTAACTTTTCGAGGAATCCTTTATTAGTGATTGTGAATGATTGATTTTTCTCAATCTTTTCAACTTTGGTTCCGTATGAGCAAGTTAGAAAGATTGAGAAATAGGATCACTTGATTTGATTCGTTCTCAATTGCTATGAGATGATCATCTTAGGGTGATCTCTTTGTCAACGGTTGCACTTAAACCCGCAAGAGCAGGGGTGAAACTAGAAGTCTAGAACTTTTAGAATGAGAAGGCCATAATAACCATTACAAAATTTTTTCCAATTTAGGAATGTTGCATGAGAAATATGAATATATATATATATATATATTTTTTTTTTTTTTTGGGGGGTGGGGGGTGGGGGGTGGATCCTTATATTTTTTGAAGATCTTAGCTAAAATTAAGGGTAAATTTTTCATTATTGGAAAGTTATGCACGAGAAATAAAGTCCAAATTCAAGAAATAAATGCGGACAATGAACCTCTATTGATATCCAACGGTAAAATGAAAAGTAGAATAGTACAGGTCTAGTAGGAAAATGAAAACAGAATAAGGAATGTCCATTTGTAAGAGATCAATATATCATGCATTTAGCAATGAAGTTAAGGGTATTTTGGTCTTTCTAAGGTTACACGAGTTTGACCAAAGTTTTTCTTCTTTTTTTTTTTTTTTTTTTTTCGTTGGATATTTTTGGGGTACTTTTTGACACCGTACTTGTGTTTCACATTTTGCTCTTTTCTTTATTTCCATTCTTCTCCCAAATTCTTTCTTCACAAGGTTAGGGCTTGATAGTTTCAATTTAGTGAACCTCGGACTTTGTAAATTTAAGAAAATTTTGTATTATTTAACTTTTATTTTTAAATGTTTTTGTTTATTTTTTTTCCTTATTTGTATTGAAAAGAAAATGAAATTGGTAATGTTGTTCTAGTTGAGTAAAAAAATGTGTAAAAATATGTATAATGTTGTTTAAACATTGAAAACTTTTGTTTAAATAATAGTAACAAACAGCCCTATATTTTCAAGTTTCTTCTTTACTTATGAGTTATGATCCTTAATTATACTTTTGAGGATCAAATTATTCAGTATAAGAGCAACCACATCAATCCATGGATAATCTTGCAAAATACAAAAAGCAGTTCTTTTTACACATTTTGACCAAAAAACGCCCATAGCAGTGGGTGCAAAATTGTGCATAATTATACAAGAGCTACAGTAACCGTGCATACATGGTTACTGTAGCTCTTCTATACATTATTTTAATCATTTCTAATTTCGCTCCCTTTTTTCTCTCTCTTCTCCAATTGCAAAACCAACGCCCTCATCATCAGCTTCTTCCTCTAATACACACACTCCCACAGACAAAATCAAAAATCAACCACAGACATCACAAAACCAAGCACACCTACACACGGACACACCAACAGAGACAGAGAGAGTGGATGGGTGCTTATGGCAGATTGGCATGCTTGGATTAAAGTTTCAGATTGGCGTTCTTCTAGTCGTGCTTGGATCGAAGTTCTTCTCACCGTGCTTGGATTGAAGTTTCAGATTAGCACTGTGCTTGGATCGAAGTTTCAGATCAGCGTTTGGAATAGATCAGAGTTTCAGATGGAAATTTCAGATCGATGTTTGGAATAGAGAGGAAATTTTAGCTTGGATCGGAGTTTCAGATCAGCGCCATGCTCCCTGCTTGGATCGAAATTTCAGAGAGGAGTTTGGAATAGAAAGGAGTTTCAGAGAGGAGTGAAAATGTTGGAATAGAGAGGAGTTTCAGAGAAGACTCTAGAATAGAGTCTTGTGAGTGGAGAGTGAGGGTTTGAGATAAAAAAATAATAAAAAAAGTGAGAAATTGATTATTTAAATAAAACAAATGGTAGAATAGATAAACTAATGTGGGTGTTTTGTAAAAATTGATGTGTAAAATTAAAAAAAAAGTAGGTTTTTAGTGTAAAAATGGGTGTGTAAAATACACTAAGGCTCCGCTTGGGAGAAGGGAATGGAATGGAATGGAATGGAAAGGAATAAAAAGAATAATTTTAGAATATTCTTCCATTCTCTTGTTTGGGAGTTTTAATGGAGGGAATAGAAAGTTCATTCTCTCGTTTGGGAGTTTAAATGAGAGGGAATAGAATGGGTAGGAGGGAATACTCATTCCTCTCGATTCTCTTAAAACCTCAAATTTTTATTCCCCTCGAAATTGGGAGGAATGAGAGGGAATGAAATTAGATTTAATGATTTTTTTACTGAAACTCCCAAAATACTCCTATATATTCAACCATTTATTTTAAAATAGGGGTCTAATAGTAATATTGTCATAAAATGATTCCATTCCATTCTCTCCATGTTGCTTCGAAACAGGATTACTTACATTCCATTCATTTTTATTCCTTTCCATTCCTTTATTTTAAAACATCCAATCAAGGTTATTTAATTCCATTCTATTCTATTCCTTTCCCTTACTTAAATATATTCCATTCCATTCTATTCATTTCCATTCCCTTATGACCATTTCATTCCATTCCCTTGGAATGGAATATATTTAAGTAAGGGAAAGGAATAGAATAGAATGGAATTAAGTAACCTTGATTGGATGTTTTAAAATAAAGGAATGGAAAGGAATGAAAATGAATGGAATGAAAATGAATGGAATGTAAGTAATCCTGTTTGGAAGCAACATGGAGAGAATGGAATGGAATGGAATCATTTTATGACAATATTACTATTAGACCCCTATTTTAAAATAAATGGTTGAATATATAGGGGTATTTTGGGAGTTTCAGTAAAAAAATCATTAAATCTAATTTCATTCCCTCTCATTCCTCCCAATTTCGAGAGGAATGAAAATTTAAGGTTTTAAGAGAATCGAGAGGAATGAGTATTCCCTCCTACCCATTCTATTCCCTCTCATTTAAACTCCCAAACAAGGGAATGAACTTTCTATTCCCTCCATTAAAACTCCCAAACAAGAGAATGGAAGAATATTCTAAAATTATTTTTTTTATTCCTTTCCATTCCATTCCATTCCCTCCTCCCAAGCGGAGCCTTAAGCAAACCAAACACAACATAAAAATTAAATCTTAAAAACTCAAACAAAATCTCCAAGTTCTCTCTCTCTCTTGAAAATTTCAACCTCTCTCTCCAAGCTATTTCTCTCTACAAAAGTCTCCAAGCTCAAGGTGAAGGTCGAGGTGACTAAAGGTGAGTTTCGGGTGGAGGAGGAAGTCACGGTTCTCGCAGGTGACGTGCTTTTAGCCTTTGCTTTTGAGCACATAGCAGTGTCTACAGTGGGTGTGCCGCCGACAAGGGTAATCGCAGCTATCGGAGAGCTCGCGAGGTCGATTGGGACAGAAGGACTTGTTGCATTCTGAGGGACTTTCCGATGTGGGTTTGGAACACCTTGAGTTTATCCATTTACACAAAACGGCAACGTTGCTTGAAGTTATTGTGGTTTTAGGAGCAATTCTGGGAGGTGGGTCTCACAAAGAGGTTGAAAAAGATCAGCTATCTGGGTTTGATCCAATGAAGGTTGCGTCGTTGATTGCTTTGGCTAATTACATTGCTAATCGGCAAAACTAGTCTCATTATATGTATAACAATTGTTGTTTAGGTGAAATGGATAGTTATGTTTGACAAAAGGTTGGCAGATTTTTTTTTTTTTTTTTTTTTGATGAAAAATACATGAACTATTCATTCATTTGAAAATGAGCTACACCAGAGATAGCAAAACAACAACTGGGAGAACAAAACAACAAACAACAACACACCACCATCTACAATGATTACATGCCGATCTCTCCAAGTGGTTCAGTACATCAATTTGGTGTGAGGCACGAATCTTCTTCTGAGGATTTTCAACACTCTTATCTAAACAGTCATGCATGGCTATTCTTTTTGAACCCGAGAGCCCAGCAATATTCTGTGCTTGCATATTAAAATTTTGGGGTTTCTTTCCTTGGGCTCTAGCAACCCTTTTTAAATTCCCTCTCTTTAGGCATAAAGAGGTATTGGTGGGCTCATTTTTAGGAGAGGGTTTGCTTGTGGGTTTCGGGCTGGGTGATTTTTGGGCCTAAGAGGAATGCATTTGAAAGCCCATATCCAAAGCATTGACTTCTACTTCCTTTCCCATCACTGAGGACTTTTGGGAATCATGTGAGTGCACGTCTGAAGAGGGCGTTGGGCTCAAGGGCCGTACTTGAACATCATTACTCCAGTTCTCCATTGACAGCACGACTGACTTGCTGCCTTGCCCCTAGTTTGTGTTGTTGGAGCTTGTGTGATTTGACAAAGCAATTGAGTGCCTCGCTTGTTCCATACCCAGACTCGCCTGACTAGCAGTCATCGGATTGTGTTGAACACATGTCTTCTTCCATTCTTTCCTCCGACCCCCTGTTGCTAGTAGCTTTTTGTTTCTCAAAAACCCCCTTAAAACTACTGTTTCCTCTGATCTAGTCCTCATATTGCCTGTGACATTCAGACTTACCTTGATATCCAGAACAATGTTTCTCATCATGACCCGAAACACCACAAATGGAGATTTCTTCTTCCTCTTCTTTAGTGAGTTGAAGATGCTAAATCCCATCAGTGATTGCATGATCCATTTTGATGAGGGGTTTTAACCAAACCTTGTAGGCTACTTAAGACCTAGAAAAAACCCATATTGGAAAAGAGAGAGAGGACTTGTGCTAAGGCAAGAGAAAGAGGCTCCTACTGAGGGAGAGAGAGTTTTTGTAATTGCTCTAGATTGCACCTAATGTATATGTTTGATCAATGCAGCAATTTGTTTGGAAATGAACCTAAGTTTTTAAAGGTTGGAAGATTTTGCTGTAGCGGATGAGCTTGTATCAAATCTTGGAATATTCTTCTACATGGATGAATCAATTATATTAAAAAAGCGGTGGAGATGAAGAGTGGCTTGGTGGATTTGGGTTTAGTTTGAACTTGGGATTTGGCTTCTTTGGTTGAGCCAGAGAAAACAAAAGATTAACCACTGAGACAGAGATGAAGAAAACAAAAAAGACAAGATTCAAACGGCTTTTTTTTTTTTTTAGTTTGTGTTTGTTGTTGTTGGTATGCCTGAGGGATTGAGCTGGGTTTGTTAGAATTTGTGGGTATTTTGTTCATGATGTATTGTGTTGTGTTTGATTTTCTAGGCTTGTGCTCATGTGTTCTTGATGAAGAGGATGTTAGATCTAAATTCATGTGCTATTGATTTTCAATTCTGTTTTTTCATTTCTTTTTGTTAAAATTGATAAATTAATTTTTAAAATTCTAATCTGACATGGCATTTATAAATTGCCAAATAAATTTTTTTTTTATTATTTTAATGGCTGAGTTAGCATTTATTGTTAGTACTGTACTTCGTTTGGCACATCAGCAATTTCTGTTAAGTAACAGTAGAAACCAAAATCAAAGGCGTTTTTCATTTTAGGGACTAAAAGAGATAAAATAGAAAAGTAGAGACCAAAATAGAAATGGACTGAAAATGTAAGGACAAGTGCATTTATGCAAAAAAAAAAATACACAGTTGTGACAATAAGAAACATACTCTTTGTAAAACCGTCGTTACATTGACATTTCCCAAAGAATTAGAGTAGGTACTCTATGGATAAACGTAAGAGGAACGCAAATACATTGATTCCCTCCTTGGCAAAGCACAAGGTGCTCTATTAACAACCTTTTGTCCAAAATCCCTTAAATCCTCCAACTAAAAGAAACCCAGACTGAATTACTCAAGAGAACCTAATAATTACTTGAAGACTAGCATTTAAAGACCCATCAATTTATATAGTTCTCTATTCACATTGACACTTCGCTTAAGTATCCAATACGTCTCCTTAAACCCTCTTGAAGAATGAAAGAATGTTGCCTTGCTTGGGATCTTTCAAGCTCCCTGCTTTCTTATTTCCTGCTTTACCTGTTTGATTGGATGGAGCCGTGGTTCCTGTTGTTGGTGACTTCTTAGCTGCAGGAGGCCTGGATTCATAAACCCAAACATTTAGAGCCTAATCAATCAGAGCTATATTTCAGCTAAAAAGATAGTATTTACAGGGAGAATCTAGCATACACAAAGCAAAAAATCAGTCTTTCAATTTTTTGCTTTGATTTTCCTATAGTATTTCAAGATGTCATCATAGATAGTATTTCAAGATGTCCATTTTTTACTTTGATTTTCCTATAGTATTTAAAGGCATTACACACTAAGCACACTAATGCCTCAACTAGTGCTTACAAATTGACCATTGGTTTGGAAGAAATAACTACATATACTCACAAACATCTGACTTATACTCCTTGCACCTCTCCCACAATTTTTATGCAACAGCAATAAGTTTGATTTTCCTATATTATTTGTAAGGCCCATACTGCCTAAATTGCAATAATGACTACAGGTAACCTCCATTAGAAATGACCCAAGCAATTTGGCACCATTTGTATTCCACAAAATTCTCAGCACAAGGTAGATTTGGCCCCAAAGATACAGGTGTGCATCTTTAAGGCAGTGATTTGTAGTTCCAATAATCAAACTAAGTGCATGATTTAAAATGAATGAAAAGTGGACCAAGAGATGGACAATTTTCTTTTGCTATTTTTATCATAGAACAAGTTTATCATCAAACCAGCATGACATTTATCAATGAAACCTGTACAAACATGCAAGATATGCGGAAGTGTATTTTTTATTAAACATAGATGGAAAAGATGAAGCACATAAGTAACCTGCTAACTGTATTGCTCAATGCAAAGTTGTCAGTTTTCTTTGTCATACTACTGTCGGCTTTCTTTGCTTCTGTCTCTTCACCCTCCCAGATTACCTCAGTTACTGGAGCAAGATACAAACATATAATTATAAATAAAGGAATAGTATATAAAAAAAAAAAAAAATTTGACTAACAAAATTGGCTATAAATATGGTTTGTTTAACATAGAGCATTTATAGAAACTATATGCAGAAACAGAGTTATGTGACCAATATTTTAGTAATCCTATAGAATAACCTTCTACATTATTGAGTGGTTTTAAGAATATTGAACTTAAAAGAGCCAAAATAAAATAATATCAAACAGTTATAATAAGAACAATTCTCCACTGCTAAACAAATTGGGTGCGATTATTGTACCAAGATGGGTTACCTAGGAAGAGCAGATATAAGTATTTGTTTTATATATCCGTTAAAATGTGAAAGCTGTCTTGACTTCATTAAATTAGGATTAGGTAGTGAATTCCCAATGAAGAAACTATGACTACCACAGCAGATAATATATACAAACAGGTCTCCTTGGAACCTGAAGCATCTAAGAATGTGTTTACCTTCTCTTCCCCGCTCATCGATCCGTGTCTTCAACACCTTTTTTCTTTTAGGGGAATTTGGAGCAGCAATTTTCAGATTATCCTTCTTATTTACATCACTTTGAGGAATACAGTTTTGAACTTTCTCTGTAGAGGAAGTTCCAGTGTTTGTGCCCTTACTGATAACTGAAGAATCCTCTCTCAGCGGTTGGTTAGAATCTTTGTCCGTAACTATCTCTTCCTTAACCTCAAGTTCATCTTCTATTTGCTTGTCCGAGTTCAAATTGGATTTCTCTGAAACCAAAACTTTTGTACTTTGTTTCTGATCTTGAGATGATTGAACTTTCAGAATATCTGGTGATGCTAAACTGACTGCATCTTCATATTCATCTTCGTCTGAGAAATCAAAAACAACTCTCCTTTTTTTACCACTCTCACCATTGGAGGCTCTCTTAAAATTGACATCTTGACCATCATCATCGCTGCTGCCACCCTCTACAGCTTCACGAGCACATATTTGAGCCTCTGCACTGGCTATTAAAATGTAGAAGGAAGAAAATAGTTAGTAGGTAAAAGAAAAAATGTGAGCTAAGAAAATAATATTAAATGTAGAACAGTAGTTTGCATTATGCAATTCATCTCAGGAAAAATCTGTAAATACTAACTTCTTTATTGTCAAACAGACTTCAAATTTTAACAGCATAGTATAATCTGAATGGAAACCAACCAGTTGGATTTGGAAGGACATTATTATTTTCCACAGGGACTACTGGCTTTGACTTTGCAGATGCACGACCCCAAATATTGGCCAATGAACCCCCAGTGCCAGAAGAGCTTTTACCATTCTGGACTTTCTTTTTTCCAGCAGTCATGGGAGGGACTTTTTCTTTATCTGAAGGAGGCTTGGTACTCTGACTGTGAACCCCTGTGCCATCGGTTTCACTTTTGACATCTTGTACCACATTGGGAGTCTGCAGAACAACTTTTGGGCTAGATTCCTGGACTTTATTTTGCTGAGTTTGTGGAACCACATTATTTTGATGCATAGTATTGCTTTTGGATTGCCCTTGGCCTCCAGCAGTTTTGGGCATTGGATTTGCAATGCTAACAGGTGTTCCCTCCATATTGCGCTTGACAAAGGAATTGGAAATCCCACAGAACCTGAAGAAGGATAGCAGTGAGCATCAAGGAAGAACTAGCACATGTAAACTCATTCATGTGGCCCATGACTGGAAAGACTAAAATTACTACTCACCAAAGAGACATCGACCACTATTATTTTTATCAACCTTTTCTTTTAATTCTTTCTAACATAAATAATTCAGAAACAATGTCCAAAAAGACTACATGAAGTGTGTAGTAATATTAGTGAAAGGGCTTATTGATTTTAACTCTTACAGAATTTTCTATGTTTTAGGTGGTTAGGGGCTAGTGATATAGCTCAAAATTCAAGAAAAATTGGGGAAAACAAGTAGAACAAAAAAGACAGGATATAACCCAAGAATCAACACTTAGGGTGGCTTGAAATCAACACCAAATGGGAAAACCTATGAATCAACACTTAGCCATCAAAAAGTTTCCAACTTAAAATTCTATTCATCAAATCAATGTCTCCCGAATGTTTTCTCAGGGGGTAGGGCCTTTAAATAGGCTCCCAAAATGTATCAAATAAGGAAAGAATTAAATGACAATCAAATCCCATAAAATCCTCAAATTCAAATGATATCAAATACTAAAATAGCTTAACATCAAATTAACAACAAAATTGGTCCAATGAAAGCAATCACTAGGGATAACATCAACTCTCCCAGAGGGGGAGACTTAACCCCATCAAGTGTAGCTCCCCATGGCACAGGTAGTGCTCAAGCAAATTAGGGTCAAACTGTTACAACATCTGCTTATCCACAATAGCATCAATTGTTCTTTATGTGCTAAGATAAATGTTTTGTGATGTTGGATTAGTCATAGGGCTTTAATGGGATCATGGGAAAGCTCATCAAAAACTTTTCTGGGATGGCTGTTAGACAGTGATAGATCCTCAATATTAAATGCAAAGCAAACTCCATAATTAGATGAAAAGTCAATAAGATCCAAACTTGGTCCAACCCATTTCAAACACTTTGAACGGTCCAACACTATAGACTTGCAGACGCCTAATGGATTCGTAAGGAAACAACTCAGGCCTAATTGGACCATGACATAATCCACTAAAAATTCTTTATAACATGACTAAACCTGAATTTTATGCTGACTATCAATTGCTTGAAATTTCTTACTAACCTCATGATGCAATTCATGAATATGATTAGGGGTGTCCATGGGTTGGGTTGGATTGGGTTTGGGGTGGACCCAAACCCAACCCAATTGAATTGGGTGAACGGAAAATGGACTCGCAGCTAAACAAATATTCGGGTCAGAGCCGGTGGCTCGGGCCAACAGTTGAGTGGGTCGGATTCGTCAGGTGATTTCGAGTTTGAAGGAAAAGCACAAAATAGAGAGAGAGAGAGACGAATCAAACAAAAATCAAACCTTACAACCACAAAAATCCACAAATTTTAATCTCCAACAACCCAACACAGTTCTACAAGTATCATGCCACATGAAAAAAGCCAAAAAACAGAAAATCTAAACAAATCTGCTTAAAATTTTTGTATTGCTCACCAGATCTACCCAAAACTTAAATCACACAACCTAAAAATCTACCTAGAGCTCGAAATCTTCTAGATATTGGCATCATTGAAGTGGTTCTGGGACAGAGAGTGACAAAGACATCCCCATTGTGGTGAGAAATTTATAGAGACAGAGAGAGAGAGATATGATATTTGAGATTTTGAGAGTTATATAATCTTTTAGATACAAGAGAGTAATCTGATCCACTAGATCAGTTTGAGTGAGATAGAATAGTCTAGAATCAAATAAAAAATTATTATTTGTTGATAAGATTATATTTTCCACTTATGAGAGCATGGCATGTACAAATAACTAGTAAGCCTTTTCCTCATTTTAACAGTTGGGTCTGTTTCATCGGGTAAGAAATCAACCCAACCGTCAACCGAACCGAAAAATCAAAATTTATATCCTAAGACCTGTAACCAACTGTCCTATCCATTTGGAGTTGACCGCTGGGCTTCGGTTCAGGCGGGTCCAATCAGCTTGGTACGGTCATCCGACCAATTGGACAACCCCAAAATATGATGTGCATATGTCTCTATTGACTCATATACTTTTTTTTCTTTTTTTTAATATATAAGTAATCGAAAAACTTATCAATAAAAAGTACTCTATGTTTGTGATGATGAACAAGTAGTACTAGAAGCAATTACAAGCAAATCAAATAGATATACTAAAAGAATGTTGAAAATCAGAAATGGAAGTACATTGTGTAAAACCCCAAACCTGAGACCAATCAAACAAATTCCGAATTAGGAAGGACTTCAAATGATCTATAGGTCTCTCAACATCCTCAAAGGTGTGACTGTTTCCCACCAAACTAACCACATCACACATGCTGGTACCAAATTCCAAACATCAGAAGAATGTTTCCCCAACCAATTCTGCCATCCAAACAAAAGAGAGGCAGCCTTTTCCAACAAATCCATTGAATCCATGTTGGTTCTTAATGGGGATGGGTAGGAATTGTAGGGGAATGTATGAGAATTGTAGGGGAAATAACTTAATTCAAGGTAGTCACCCTCCATAGAGAAATATTAAGAGAGAGAGAGAGGAAATGCACTAAGAAATGAATTGGTTTATTCTTCAATATCTAATGTGAATTACAATCATGTATTTATAGGAGACTAGCTCTAATCTCATTGGCCCACATTGCTTAAGATAATTGGCTAGTTCATTCAACATGTGCTCTAAGAATTATTCCATGCGTTAAATGAGTTACATGTGCTCAAATCCTAACTAACTCATCCTAATCTCAACTAACTAACTACCTAATTAAAGGGATTACAACAATTATTATCATATTCCTAACAATCCCAAACATCCGAAAAACTTCACTCAAAGTATGAGCAGTCAATGAAGCAAAAGATGACCCACTATAGTGATAGTGGGAGAAGATCTAAACTAGGGTTGCTTAAAAAGAACTCATGCCTATAGCCCAAGTGATGGGATAGTTGTTTGAAATTTTTGTGGGAGGGAAATGAAATTTTTGCTTGTTTCTCTCTCAAGTTCTTCCTTGCCCTCTTCATCTATGTCATGGATTTCAGTATTGTTAGACTCATAGACTAGTTATTCTATATCTTCCTCATCACTCCTGTTTTCATCCATCAATGATGAGGCCTTTAATGGGAGACTTGGCAGCAATGTGACAAAGCCTTGACATTTAAAGCACTTGACCCAAAAGAGTTCAGATATTGAGGGGTTCACTAGGCATCCCATGTCCCTTTTCATCTTTACAAATTAACAAAATATAGGGTTTAGGGTTGGACTGAAGTGGAACTACTGCAGTTTACTCCTTGAAGATTGAGGGTTACTTGATGTTTTACAAATCTTGGGATTGCCTCAAAACTGGTACATGGTGACCATTCCATAATTCTAGAGAAGAGTTTAAGCCTGGTCTAGGGCAATAACCTCACAGAGGACTAACAATTTCATGAGGTTCTGTTTATAGATGAATCTGGTAAGGTTTGATGGAGTTTGAGTTGGTTTGGTGTTTGATCTGAACTATTTGTTGGTTGGGTTCATGGCTAGCATAAAATCAAGTCAACAACAATTTCAGAGCAATGAAATGAGTCACCAGTGTCTGCATCAGCTAATCTTTACCTCATAAAATCAAAATTAAAATTTGATGCACCATGCAAAAGGACACTCTGTCTTAAAAAGAAAAGAAAAGAAAAGAAAAGAAAAATAGTTGTGTCTGGTTGGTTAGAGACTAAATAGCTACAGTAAGCAGCCAAATCTAAAATGATAGCAAAGTCTACAAGATAAAAACTAGAAAGACCTTTGGCACATTACGGTATGAAGAACGAATGGCACGGCACACACAAGCTTCACACGCACACTAACTAACCTGTTATCTCTGAAGCAATTGTCAACCTTAAATGACTGCTTAAAGAGCTCTTCAGCTTGTACAAACTCGGGATTCCATAGTGCAGCTGGGTCCTTTGGAACAGAAGCTTGCACACTATAAACCTGAACTGAGCAATTGCCATCAAACTCTTGTTTAGCTTCTGCACAAAATTGAAGAGAAGAGAATATTTTAGTTTCTCACGACTTTTTTTTTGAGTTGGCAAAAGCAAGGTGCTGCAGCACATGGGATGGGACTCAATTATTTATTTATTATTTTTTGAATATGATGCTGGTATCTAATGGGTGAGCATGCCCTGTATTAAATCTATTAGCAAGAAATCGTGTAGTTTGTTTGGAGGGTACCTAAGCAATTTCCACAATTCATTCTTAAAAGAGTTAAAAAGAGAGTGTAGAAGATTATTATTATTATTATTACCTGAAAGTTTAGGAGAGGAAACAAGGGTTATATGGTAATTAGAGGAATCATTCTTCAACCATCCAGACAATGTATATACCACTTCCAGTTCCAATCCCGACCCACCACCGCTTCCGCTTCCTCCGTGTTTTTCAACGAATTCCCAAAGCAACCTATAAATCATAAATCAACTTGCCTTTCTTTGCATTGCATATAATAATAATAAACACAAATTACCTCTTAGCAGCATTTGATGAGAGCAAATAATTGCGACTGAGCCACTTGTAAGAAACCACTTGGAGGGTGTCGGAGACAAGGGATTGGATCTCGTCTAGCAACCCTAGGGTTTCGATTTCTGCCATCACCAACCGACGCCGCCACAATTCAAACCTCTCCTCTTCTACTTGTTCTCAAGGGTTTGGGAATTTTTTTTTTCTTTTCTTTTTTGGACGGAAACCAAACCAGAGGAATAATAAATAACCCCTATGCTATGGCTATCTATGTATGTATATTTATATTTATATTTATTTTACTCTCTCAGGGTCAGGGGGGTTTTACTTTTACTGTGTTATTTTCTTATTACTTTCCCTCCCCAATTCCGATCCCCACTTGTTTTCCCGCCATTTCTTTTGTGTCTTTGGACTTCGTATATTTAGTTTCTACTCTAGTCTCTCCATTCCTCCCCCAAAAAAGAGAAAAAAGTAGAATGATATAGTGGTCTCAAGTAGGGATGGCAATTTTTTCCCGTCCCACTTAATCTGCCTCTCCTTGTTTTTGCTCTACGCAGGTTTTTCCCACCCCATAAAAATGGTGAGGCAGGAATGGGGCATGATTTTAGCCTCGCACCACGAGGCGAGGATGGGGCAAGATTTTTTAGCCCCGTCCCGCATTGCTAAGGGTTATAATTGTAAATTTTTCATACCCTAAAACCCTACTATTTAAACAAATATATCAATATTAACTTATTTTATTTTACCTAATGTGGTTCTCTGCCTTTATTTTATTATGTGTTATACTATAAGATTTTTATTTTTATTTTTTATGATTGTCTTGTTAAACACTTAGATATATTATTCAATTTTTTCTAAAAATTAATTTGATTTGATGGGATAAATTTAGTTGTAATTTCAATTATATTTTTATTAATGAAACAAGTTTCTTTAAAAAAATTGTACTAGTTGTAGGGCAAATTAACAAAAAGTAGAGTTTTACAGGGTAGGGCAGGACCCCAAAGAGCGGGGATGGGGTAAGAAAGTTTTCCTCGTCGTGCGAGACGGGACAAGACAAAACCATGCGGGGCGGGAACGGAGCAAGACAAAACCATGCGGGGCGAGGACGAAGACCCCATCCTTCGGCCCCGCCCCGCCCCGCCCCGCCCCATTGCCATCCCTAGTCTCAAGACTCAACACATCAACATAATTCTTTTCATTAAGCCATCTGTCTCACCTAATTTATTTTGTTTTAGTTTTTAATACCTAAACCCCACCTCAAAGCCCATGAATAACCCCTAAGTCCTCGTGGCAAAGGGAGAGGTACTACTTCACCCAACATTAGTGGTAGTAGCTATTGATACCCATTTTCGCAACACATTATGATTCAATCAAACCTGACCTCATTATGGGCATAATTCATTTGTATATTATATTTTATTCTTTTAAACATTGTCCAAGCTCATGTTACATACTGGGGAAATTGAGGAGGTGTAGTTTGGAGGGTATAAATCGGTTTCATTAGAACCTTTTGCATGAGCCTAGCTCATGTGTGCTATCAAGTGGGCAAGAGGCATTGGTAGCACCTTAGGTTCATGGAGGAGGTCCTATACCCGAAATTTTCACCCCAAAAGAGCTTTTATTCTTTGGCTGATTGTGGCCCAACTTTTATGCTCTACACTATTTTTGCCTAAAACACATAGCTGACCCTAAGTGGTTAGCCTTGTCTACTACAGTAACCAAATTAATGCCGCCTCCAAGGATCTGCCATGTCTATGAAATATCAACCCATTAATTTAGACCACTTCATTTCTCAAATTATACAAAAAACAAGCCAACCCTCTTACCTGATTAAGCAAATCTGACCATAACCTCTTGGAATGATACCTTGGGGTTCAAAACCTTTTTTATTGGCAAAAAACCAGTCACTTAGAGCACCTCAAACTCAGTACAAAATGCCCCAATTAGATTCAAAACAAGGAATCACGTTTTACCCTTGGAGCTAAAACTTTAGAGAAAAAGTCCATTTACTCAACAATGATTCTCACAATTCTGAAGTCAGGGGGTGGAAATATGGGTATAGGAGAACCGTCAATCTCTTCCTCACAACCTCTCTCAATTTCATCTTCTCACTGACTATAGGTTGAAATTTCAAACCTGTTATATTTTTATGCATTTTTAGCATTTTTGTTATTGGCATTTTGATTTCTCTCTTGTTAAAACATCATTAGCCTCTATTCACTAAATATTGGAATTTTGGGCTTGACACTCTCCACAAATAATAGCTTCTAAATAACCTAAGGGGAAATTTGAGTCATTCTTGCATTTTTTGCCCTTGTCGCAAAAACAACCCCAGCCAAACTTTTAATTGGTTGTAGACTATTAGTGTCACCTATTCATTTAGTCTTCTAACTCAATTAAATAAAATAAAATCAATAAAGGTTTTAATAATTTGTTTGCTTTATTCATTTTCTATTATATAAAAGAGCAAACGGGTGAAGTTACAATATTTTTGGTTTGTTCAATTCGCATTATTTCACTGGCCACCTTCTTTTGTTTTGGGAGGGGGGTAAATGTCACTCATTGGACTTACTTTTTAATTTTTTATATACATATAATAATAATAAATATATTAACACAACAAATTGCCACAGTATTTTCACAATGGTTGAAGTGTTAATTCCCTATAAATCAAAAAAAAAAAAAAATATATATATATATATATATATTATACTGGAACTAATTACAACTAAAGATAAAGATATTATGAAGAAAGAAGTGCTACATTCACAATATTTTTCACAATACTTTCATATCAAATTATAGGTGATAAATTGTTATTAGTTATAATTTAAACTTATCAATGAAATTACTTTTTTGCCCACCAATAACAACTTGTAACAACCTACTACTTATGATTTGTTGTAAAAGTATTGTTGACATAGCATTTTTCTTGTGAAAATGTTAAGACATATTGTTGTCGTCACAATATTTTCACAACTACTGAGCTATTTTGATAATTAATGGATATTGGATAAACACTAAAAAGAAAATTAGGATTGATTGAGGAATCCTTGACCTCTACAGATTACTCTGCATAAATAATTCTTATCTGATCATTTTATTCAAATAAATTATGGCTCCTTTTATACAAGATAAGCCCTGCATTTTAGGAACAAACTATCCTAATAAAACTCAAACACTAGCTCCACTAGCCATTACCCTCCAAACACTTGATAAACAAATTCCCTTATCCTACTAAAATGCAAATATAAATGCAATTAATCCTAATATTATCAAGTCAAAATAAAATATAATAAAATTATAAAAGTATTATAAAAATGTTGTGTCATTTTGTTGTGCTTCTAGAAATTGTTTTTTGGTTTAGTCAACTTTGTTGAGCCAAAATTCACTATTTCACATATAGTTTTTTTGGGTTGACTTTTGTATTTTTTTTTTTTTATTTACGCATCATTTTAAGTAAAAACACATAGTTTTACACATGAAAAAAAAAAAAAAAAAAAAAAAAAAAAAAAAAAAAAAAAAACAAAAAAAAAAAAATGGGATAAAAACACTTTTAATCCTTTATGTTTGGGATAGTTCACAATTTCTCCTTAATCTTTAATATCAACCAATTTTCCCTTTAATATTTTGGAAAATAGCAAATATGTCATATTATTATTCTCTAAGTTAAACCCTAATAAAAGCTTATGATTCTTAAAATATTTCATTCTGTAATGTCTAAAACACTCCTACTAAATTTTAACATCCCAAAAATTTTCTTCACGTATTTTGAGTTTTAGATGGTAGTAATGCTCAGAAAGTTGGAATAATGATATAAGGTGTTTTATTTGTTACCTAAAGAACATTGATTTTCTAGATTTAAACTTTGAAACTTATAATTTATCTAATGAAAAATTTGATAACACATGCCTTTGGTTATCTTTTTTTTTTTTTTTTTTTTTTGGTTTCTTTTCTTAGCAAAACTCAGTTGCTTATTGTTGGAAGATGATGATATTCGTTATCATTCTTAGAAGTTTTTAGTGAGTGGATATATTGCCTTTAGCAAATAGGTACTAAGAAACTATTGAAGTAAAATATATATTCATATGTTAAATAGTTACCCTAACTTTGTGTGTGATTAAAATTTTTATACGAATGAGATTAACTTTGTATGACAAATTTTTTTACCAAAACTAGTATTTTTAAATAAATGAATAAAATTATGTATTGGGGGGGGGGGGGAATCTTTTTCATTGCATGTTGTGATTTAAAAAAAAATACTTAATTAATAAAATGAAAATTAAGTTTTATTATTTTTAATGGATTACCAAGCAAGGTATGTAATATGTTTTGAACCTATGAGATATACATAAAGGTATAATTCTTCTAACTGACTTGAAGATAATATATTTCTTAGTTTTTATTTGATTTCATATCATAGCTTGAAATATATTAACTAATTTTTTTTCTCTCTGTCTCTCTCTTGTTAGTCACATAATCCTTGAAATGTTACAACTTCACATAGGAGTGTTGCTTCATTGTTATTTATTTCATTATACATCATATGAAAAAATAAATTATATATGGCAGAAATGCACTTTTCATCCCTATGTTTTGCCTTGATTCTCATTTTGGTCCCTACATTTTATTCTTAGCACATTTAGTCCATATTTAGAAAAAAACGCCATCCATTTTAGTCCTTTCTGTCACTGCCCTAACGACAAAATCCTAGGTGGCAGACGAAACAATTAAAATAATAATAATAAATTTTATTTTAGCATTAAAAATGCCACTTCAGCATCTAAATTAAAAAAAAAAAAATTTATTAATTTTAACTAAATTAAAAAATTAAAAACAGAATTAATCACCAAAAATCACATGAATTGAGATCTAAGTGTGTCTTGAACAAGGACACAAACGCAAATTTAAGAATACAAATCCAAAAATTAAATTAAAAAAAAAACCAACAAACAACCATTCAACACCGAATTCTACAGCAAATCACTAATCCACATTGTGAGAGACCGCAAAATTGGGTGCTCTCAAGAAAAAGATTTGGATACTTTTAAGGGCATCTCTCATTTTGGGTGAGTGGTGTGAAGTTGCCACTTATTTTTTATACAAAAAAAAATAAGAAAAAATAAATACAAATTACATGATCAAAATATTTCGAATGTCATTAATTGAATAAAGAAAAGTACAACTTTGGTAAATTAACCTTACAAGGCTTTGGGTCCTAGTTACAATCTACCAAAATTAAAAGACAAAACACTAATCTGCCTATCCAAAAATCCTAAGCTTGGGGGCTAGGTTACAAAATGGGAAGGTGTTAGGCACCCATTTCGCCCAGACAGAGTCTGGTCTTCTAGACTCTAATGACCAATATACCATTTTTTTGCATGATGTTGAATGATACGTTGAACACACATAACAGACACTTGACAAAAAAAAAATTAAATAAATTTGCCTTATGAATGATGTTCTCTTTTAAAGAAAATTCAAATCGGTTTTGAAAATTATAAAATAAGACTTGGATTGTAAAAAAATCAGATCTGTTTTTATGAAGGGTTAAAAGAAAGATTTGGTTTGTAAAAAAATCAAATATGTTTTTATGAGGGGTTAAAAGAAAGATTTGGTTTGTAAAAAAAATTAGATCTGTTTTTAGAGGTTAAAAAAAGGACTTTATCAAGAAAAATTAGATTTTTTGTTTGTAAAAAAAGAAAAGAAAAGAAGAGATTTTAAAAAGAATCAGATCTGTTTTGTGTAAAGTAAAAAAAAAAAAAGATTTTTGGGTTTATGAAAAACCAGATCTGTTGTTGAAAACAAATAAAAAGGACTTTTAAAGGAAGATTCACATTCATGAGACAAATTTATTATGCGTCACAAAAAAAGTTTTAACCTAACTTTCAATCCCTTCTTTTGAATTTCAAAATCTGCAATTTTTTGACAAAGAAAACTTTTTTTCAAAAAAATCAAATCTATATTTAATGAAAATATAGATCAGTTTTGTATTTGGAGAAAAAAATCATATCTGTATTTAATGAAAATACAGATTAGTTTCGGGTTTAGAAAAAAAATCAGATTTGAAAGTATAGATCAGTTTTGAGATTAGACAAAAAAATCAGATCTAAAAATACAGATCAGTTTTGAGATTAAACAAAAAATCAGATCTGAAAATACAAATCAGTTTTGTGTTTTCATAAAAAAAATTTTGATAATCATTATAGATTTTGAAGTCAAAGAGAAAGAATTGAAATAAACAATCATCTAAAGCATCTAATCATGGCAATTATATATTATGAACAAGTTATAATCAATACATGCTAATCATACTCATGCATCAAACACAAAACATGCTAATTAACGAAAAAAAATAAAATAAGAAAAACATAATACCTCTTGCATGAGCGTGCTCTTCTAATGAATGAATATTTTAGAAATCAAAGAAGTTTTTTCACCTCTTTGAGGTCTAAAATATCTTACTTACAAAAAAGAAGTTTCTAAAGCAAGAGCCTCTAGAACATCTTTAACGTAAGGGGAATTGAAAAGTCAGAAGAGAATAGCCAGAAAGAGGGAGTCAAAAAGTGTGAAAAAGTGTGTTGAATTTTGAGAGGTATCCTCTATTTATAGAGTCTGGGATGTTCAAAAAATTAGCTAAATGATTAGAATACGAACTGGGACGTGTCCTTATCTTTAAAAAATTGTAAAAGGTAAGATTTATCTCAATCCAGAAGCCCTCAGGTTGGGTCCCACATTTGTACCAATCGACACTCCAAGCAAAATGGGCCTCTTGGGTGCTGGACTCGCGTTTGAGTTTCGGTCCACTTTGGACTCCTTTTTTGAGGATTTTTGAGCCAAGACTTGCACTTAGATGCGTTTTTAATCCATATTCTAAAAATTAAACTCCTTTTCTGATAATTCAAGTATTTTCAGTAATGATTATCTTGTAGATAAATACTTCAAAAAGTCTTGATTATCCACAATTTTGTTGTTATTTGATTAACCTCTTTATTACCATGCTTGCAAGCCTATTTTTGACACTAACTAACAATCAATCAAAAAATTATTTAATTAATTTTAATTGTCTAACCAATCAAAATTAATTTAAATTAATCATGCATGGTTGGTTCCACCCAAACAAAATGCATGTAAACCGTGCAAACTTGATCATGTGATATCTTTCAATCTGACGGTCCAATTTGGAAATCCGACATATTGTCGTGATTGTTAGAATCTCAAGATCATTTTTATGATATGCAATAAATCAATTAATGCATGTAATGCAATCATGAACTTTGGATATATGAATGGTCATTCTAGTCATCTTCCTTAATTAAATTATGTGTGCAAAATCGAGTGTCTACAGAATGCCCCTCATTGACAGAGCTTGCAAAGCGAATGTCAATGTAAAATAAGTACACTAATTTTAGTAGCCTTGATTTAATTGAGGTTGATTTTTCACAAATTGCCTAGCCCTAGAACCTAAAACTTTGGGACAAAAATTAGTGCCTTGCTATTTTGAAAAATGAAAATTATGAATTCTTAACCTAATTGATAACTGATAAACCTTAAAAGAATCTTGAAATCTGAGGTGACTGAGAGGCTTCTCTATCTCAGTCTGAATGTGAGGGGTTGATCAAGGGGCTTCTCTACCTTGATCTGAATGTGAAGGGTCGATCAAGGGGCTTCTCTACCTTGGAACCTAGGACGATTGAGAAACTTCTCTATCTTAATCTTGAATTGTGATGACCAAGGGGTTTCTCTACCTCGATCTTGATAAAAGGTAACCAAGGGGCTTCTCTACCTCGGAATTTGAATTGTGTCAACCAAAGGGCTTCTCTACCTCGATCTTTGATGAAAGGTAACCAAGGGGCTTCTCTACCTTGGAACCTAAATTGTGGCAACCAAAGGGCTTCTCTACCTCGATCTATGATGAAATGTAACCAAGGGGCTTCTCTACCTCAGAACCTGGATTGTGACGACCAAGGGGCTTCTCTACCTCGATCTTTGATGAAAGGTAACCAATGGGCTTCTCTACCTCGAAATCTGGATTGTGGTGACCTAAGGGTTTCTCTACCTCAATCTTTGATGAAAGGTGACCAAGGGGCTTCTCTACCTCAGAACTTGGGATTTTGCCTGCAAAAGACTAAAATTTTGAATTAGACTTTTTGATGATGAGAGCTTTTGTTGTTCCATTGTTTTAAGCTGTGTGATCTTCAAAGTATATTGAAATGAAGTACGTATGCATGGGAAATGCATGAACATGTGACATGCAAAGTAAATTGCATCATGGGCTCAGCCTAGCCCAATCCAATCCTACCAGCACACAATCAATTGCACACATCTAAAATGCATGATAATACTGTTATTATGTTAATGTGATGCAATGCATGAGATTTTAAACTTATTTAAGCAAAACCCATCCCAAAATTTCAACAAACACTCATCAATTTTGAAAAACCCCAATTTTTTTCAAAATCCCCAAAACTAGATTTCAAAACATGAAATGCATGAAGAACGAGAGATTAGAAGCTTACCAAGTGAAGAAAATCTTGAAAAAGCTTGAAGAAACCTTAAGGAGAAGATTGGGAGATGAGGAGATAGAGCTATCAAGAGAGAGATCAAGAGAAATGAGGTTCAGAACGCATGAGGAGAATATATAGAATCTTAGTAAAGCTCAATAGATGAAGGTGTTGAGAGAGTGTCGAGCAAGGTGTCGAGGATTTGGCCGTCGACAGATACAGGTGTCGAGAAAGTGTCGAGATACAAAACATCAGACATAAGAGATGAGGCTCGATCGATCCACCAAGTGTTGAGAAGCTATCGAGGGGACATTAACTTTCTCAATCTACCCACCAAGTGTCGAGGAGGTGTCAAGATTGCGATAAGAAAAAGCTTGGAAGCTCGACAGATAGCTAGGTGTCGAGGAGGTGTCGAGCAAGCTTTTAAAAACAGTTTTTCGAGAAGAAAAAAACACAGACATGAATGCAATCAAGCATGCAACTCAACCAATGATCCAAACACCATATTAACCTCTCAAAATCATCTCTCAACAGCAATTTTAAGTACATGGATCCCAAAAAAACACACATACACACACACACACTAAACAGGTCTAACCAATTTTATATTTCAAAAATAAGTCAAGACAGTTTAGTGAGCATACATTAACACATGTAAAATCTTGTGATGGTCAAATCACATTGTACCTGTACATGTATCAAAAGTAGCAAAGAATATTGCGTGTTGTGTGTGAAAAACATCGCAAGATTGTATAAGTGTATACATGTTATGATGATTTGAGATATGAGAAAATCACTTTAACTCACACACAATCATAACTGTTTGATAGGGACTATCAACTTTGAGCTACATCCTGTAACTCCCACATCTCCTAGAATACACGCTTGCAATCATATTTAAAAGTATTTTTGATCTTTTTGCTTTTTATTTTTCTTTGCATATTTTTCTTTTAAGCAAATTATGCATGGGCATATAAGAGATAGAAAAGAAATACTCAATTATGTTAAGTTTTTGACATTCCAATTTTGCTATGTCGAAGCACACAAATGTCATTGACATTGCACTTTTGCTATGCCAAAGCATCCAGATGCCATTTCATGATTGACAGGCAACAGTGGTGAGATGGTTATTTATGCATTTCTCTTAGGATTTTCTAGTCCTTTCCATAAAAAAAAGTGATACGAGTGTTAAGTACAAGATATTACTTAATCTTATTCATCACAAACATGAGCCACAAAGCTCACTTGCTTAGTAGTGCATAGAGATGCTCATCTAAGTTACAATGATACAAAGTTTAGAAAACTTTGTTTCAATAGCCATCCAAGGTACACAAGTACCAATGTACACAAACACACACTGTTTTTGTATTTTTTTTTTATTTTTCAATTTCTTATTTTTTATTTTTATATGAAAAATAAAATAAAGCAAAACTGAAAAATAACCAAACAAAAAACATGTTAAACAAAGCAAAGCATAAAAACTAGACTGACTCAAAACAAAATCAAAACACACAAGTTATACAAAAACAAAAACAATAAGAGAGAGAGAGAAAAGTGATAGAATCACTTGGAGTCCTTTTTCTTCCACACCTTGGAAGAACCTTTCCTTTGATTAAACCCTTGAACCGGCAGTGAGGGAGAAGAATTGAAACTGTTCAAGTTCGAAAGGAACATAAGGGCTTTGAGAAGATCTCCAAGAGGAGCAAGAGAGGATTGAAACTGATTCTGGGTCCCAGATGCTATCATGCCGTTGCTCTGTTGAGCGGCTAGCCACTTACAGCAATTTGGTCGTGTATGACCGGCAACTCCACAATGATGACAAAGATGCTGCTTCTTCTGTTTAGGCTTTTGAGAGTTAGCCTTCTTAGCCCTAGGGTTTTTAGCTTCCTTCTTATCTTGCTTAGGGGATGCTCCTAAGATAGATTTACCTTTGTCTAAGTTCTCAATAGCTAAATCAGTTTTAACATCATTTTTCTCAATTTCAACATTATTGCTAGGAGGAATAAAAATAGTAGTACTAATTGAAGCAATATTAGAGGAAGAGAAACCATACCCTAAACCTGTTCGATCAGAAGCAAATTTTTGAAGACTGAGCATCTCATCAAGCTTTGCACTTGAAGTTCTCTCCAATTGAGCTTTGACTTGAAATAGCTCCGCTTCAAGCTTTTTAGTCTTCTCAACCAAGAAATTGTTCTCGAACCTCAGTGCTCCAATAGTCTGATTAGCCTTATCAAACTTTGTGGAAAGCTCTTCACGATCAAGTTCTACATCACTGAGCTTCTTGGTGGTCAGTTTATAAAGTTTCTCATGTTTCTCAGAAAGCTTGTATAATTTCTCATAGGCTATATGGATATCATCTTGATCATCCATCTTCTCAAACTTGGACTCTACCAATTCCTCTTCTTCATCCACATCTTCAACAATCCCATCAGTAGGATTGTCAGTGGCAGTGAAGGCATTCAAGATTTCGTCATCCTCATTGTTAGAATCATCCTCAGACTCGGTATCGCTTAAAGTAGCAGTAAGTGCCTTGCTCTTCCCAATGCTTTTAAGATATGTAGGATACTCCTGTTTCATGTGACTGAAACCTTGACACCCAAAGCACTTAGGTCCTGTGGGAATAGTGTACTGACTGCCATCCTTTGCATCCTTCTTCCCTTTGTCTTGGCTCTTGAACTGAGAAGAACTGGATTGCCTATGGTCCCTGTCAAAGCCCTTTCTATTGGCATTCTTCATAAAGTTCTTGAATTGCCTGGTGATGTAGGACTTCATCTTAGAATCTTCATCATCTGAAGACTCATCTGTCTCACTGCTCTTGGCCTTTAGTGTCATGCTCTTGCCTTTACCTGTCTTGCCAATCCTAGTCAACCCTAGCTCGTAGGTTTGCAAATTACCAACCAGCTTAGTCAAAGGAATCTTGTCAATGTCCTTTGATTCTTCTATCACTGTAATTTTGGCATGGAATCTCTTGGGCAGAGATCTGAGCACTTTTCTCACAATCTTAGGTTCAGGAATGATTTCTTCAAGATTGAACGCTGAGTTCACTATGTCTTTGAGCTTGGCATAGAACTCATTGAATGACTCATCCTCCTCCATCTTAATCTCTTTGAAGCTTGTAGTGAGCCTCTGTAGCTTCGAATCCTTGATAGCCTTGGTTCCCTCATAGATTGTTTAGAGAATGGTCCATGCTTCCTTAACAGTTTCAGTGGAGGATATCTTCTTGAACACCTCATTGGTGACCGCACTGAATAAGGCATTCAATACTCTGCTGTTGAAGTTTGCCGCCTTGATCTTGGCATCATCCCAATCGGTCGGCGCTTCCTTTAGCTTGGTCCAGCCTATCTCAACAGCTTCCCACACTTTCTCATCTAAAGACTGTAAGAAAGCTCTCATGCGTACTTTTCAGTATGCATAGTTAGTGCCATCAAATAAAGGAGGTATGATTAAAGACTATCCTCTGTCCATGACAAACAGGGATCAATGGATCAACATAACAAAGATTAATCCTAATCAGAGTGTGTCTGCTTTGATACCACTTGATAGGCCAAAAACGAATTGACCCCTTGTGATAAATTAACCAATTAATTTAGCTAAGTGAATTAATTAAGTTAATTATCATGCAAATGCGTGGTAGCACAAACAAATCACCAATAAACTAAGTATGCAGCAGAAAATAAATAACACGTTGATTTGTTTACAAATGGGGAAAGCCTACACAACAAAAACCCTAGATGATTTTCAAGTCACCACTCCCAAAATTCCACTATTATCACAACAAGCGATTACAAGTAAATGAATCCTAGTACCTTATACCAACCTATAGTTGAACCCTTACCCCAATACCCAATTGGACTTGTTCTGTAATGATAATTTCTCCTTTTGATGCACGACTCCCAAGTGCGTGACTAACCAATTACGCGGATCCCAGTACGTGACTTCAATCACCAACTAGAGAAGGTTGTTGGCTGCAAAGTTCTTCAGTTCATCCCAAACAATGAAGATCAAGAAGATGCTTGGTCACAAAATTCTACAGTGCACATACACAGCAACTTCTTCACAAGAATGATAAACTAGGGCAAAACTTTGTCTTCGGTTATAATTTGCTTAAACAAACTTTGCTCAACACTTGTGCAACTTGTGAACTCTTTGACTGCCCTTAAAATAATCCTTTTATATGTCTAGAGTTAGGAGAAAATAAGGCCTAAAGACACATTCACGGATTCCAAGAAAACAAATTAGAATTTCTGATTCTTTCTTAAACCTCGACAAATAAGAAGTGTTGAGCAGGTGTCAAGCACACAGGCTGAAACAACTTTCTTAAGCTCGATAGATGCAGCTGTCGAGCTTTAATGAATTTGCACTTCTCAGCTTGTTTCTTGGATAGACTTGAATGATTTCAACACTTGATTTTGAAACCTTGTTTCTTGAAGTATTAAAAACACATAGATCCACCCAATTACAAGTAAAGTGCGTTTTGTCAAAGGATTAGCCAATTGCATAAAATAGTGACATATGTTCCTAACAAGTGAATTACATATGTCCTAACAACAAGTCTAAAAGTTATTTAAATTCTATTATGATGACTACTGGAAAAATCTCAGGTTGACCAAGAAGAAACTAGACTGTCTCAGAATAAAAATATGCAAAGGAGTTCGTCTAAGAAGAGTGAAAATTAAAGGTTTAGCTTGTAAAAGGTAGATGAGAGAAAACACTATCCCCACTGATCTATCATCTAAGCACGAATTGTGTTTTATGATGAAGTCCACATTTAAGGTTATGGACACATGTTTGTGGTACCTTGACAGTGGTTACTCAAGACACATGACTGGAGACCGATCTCTCTTCAAGATTTTTGAGTCTAAGAAAGGTGGCAATGTCACTTTTGATGATGGTAGCAAATCATAGATTAAAGGAAAAGGAATCATCTCTCTACTTGGACTGCCGGACATTACAAATGTTCTATATGTAGAAGGTTTGAGAGTGAACCTATTGAGCATAAGTCAGATATATGATCAAGACTTCATGGTGCTATTCCTAAAAGGAAAGTGTCTTATCATGGATGAGTCAGGAAAGAAACTCATAAGTGGTGTTCGCACTCTAGAAAATTGTTATGGATTGGTTCCTGATGCTGATATTGTGTGCAATAGCATTCGTTTACCAAATGAAGATCTATGGCATCAACGGATGGGACATGCTAGTTACAAACATCTCTCTATTGTATCTAAGCATGAATCAGTCTTGGGGATACCAAAACTTAGTAGAATGAGCAATGTGGTGTGTGGACCATGTCAGCTTGGGAAATAGACGAAAGCTAAGCATTCGAGCACTCAAACATCTACTACATCTAGACCATTGGAGCTTCTACATTTGGATTTTTTGGGTCCAACTAGAACTAAGTCTCTTGGTGGTAAAAGATACATCATGGTTGTGGTAGATGACTTCATTAGGTACATTTGGGCTATCCTCCTACAATCCAAGTTAGATGCTCTTAAGCACATTGAAGCCTTGTGTACAAGATTACAGAATGAAAAGAGCTTGAAGATTGATCGAATTTGAAGTGATCATGGTAAAGAATTTGAGAACTCATATATGAAATCCTTTTGCACAAGATCAGGTATATCTCAAGAATTCTTTGCTCCTATTACTCCTCAACAAAATGGTTTAGTAGAAAGAAAGAATAGAGTTATTCAGGAGATGGCTAGAGCCATGTTGCATAATAAGGATGTGGCTAGAAACTTGTGGGGAGAAGCCGTTAACACTGCATGTCATACGGTTAATAGGGTGTACTTTAGACCCGGCACCAAGAAGACTCCATATAAGTTATGAAAAGGAAGAAAGCCAAATGTGAAGTATTTCAGAATCTTTGGAAGTATTTGTTTCATTCTCAAAGATAGAGAGAATGTGGGAAAATTTGACTCCCGAAGCGATGAAGGAATATTTCTAGGATACTCCTCTACAAGTAAGGCTTATTGGGTATACCACAAAAGAACCATGAAGGTAATAGAAACAGTGAATGTTGTTATTGATGAATCTTCAGATTTTGGTTCTAAGAAAGTTAGTGAGGAATTCCCCCAAAGAAATTCTTCCTCCTAAGCCAAAGGAAGTTCTAGAAATTGTTGAACAAAAGCCCGCATCTCCAAGTACTCCTGGTACTCCTAGTGTTATGGAAGATTCTACAAATGTATCCACTTCACCAGATTCTGAATCCCATGAAGAGAAAGGACCTTCTTCTAGGATTAAATTAAATCATCCTCTTGAAGTTATTGTGGGAAATATGAATGAACTTACATTAAGGAAGCGTACAGTTGATAAATGTGTTACTAACTTTGTGTCTTATTCTTGTTATTTGTCACAGGTTGAACCCACTAAAGTTAAGGAAGCTCTTTAGGATGAAAGCTGGGTTGAATTAATGCATGATGAATTGCTTCAGTTTCAGAGGAATGATGTCTGGACTCTAGTACCTAGATCGGAGGGTGAGTACATCATCGGCACAAAGTGGATATTCCTTAATAAGACTGATAAGGAGGGCAATGTGATCCGCAACAAGGCTCGTCTTGTAGCTCAAGGATACTCACAAATGGAAGGAGTAGACTGTGATGAAACATTTGTCCCAGTTGCCCATATGGAGTCCATCAGAATTCTCCTAGCCCTAGCTTGTCACCTAAAATTCAAGCTTTACCATATGGATGTAAAGACTGCTTTCTTAAATAGGCTAATTAAAGAATATGTCTATGTGGCTCAACCAAAAGGATTCATTGATCCACACTTCCCAGATCATGTGTTGTACCTCAATAAGGCACTTTATGGGTTGAAATAAGCCCCTAGAGCTTGGTATGATAGGCTCACACAATACTTGGTGTCACATGGGTTCACAAGAGGAAAGGCTGATCAGACTTTCTTCATTAAAAGGGAAGATGGTGAGTTGATCGTGGCTTAAGTCTATGTTGATGATATCATCTTTGGGTCTACAAAAGATGAACTTGCTCATAGCTTCTCAAAACTCATGCAGGCCGAGTTCAAGATGAGTATGATTGGAGAGCTAACTCACTTCCTTGGATTATAGATTCGTCAACAAGATTTAGGTATATTCCTATCTCAGTTTAAATATGCTAAGAACCTTGTGAAAAAGTTTGGTTTTGAATTTACTAGTTCTGTTAGAACCCTTATGAGACCAAATGTTAAACTTACTGTTGACTTGTTAGGAAAATTTGTTGATCCATCTCTCTATAGAAGTATGATAGGTAGTCTTCTTTACCTTATTGCTATTAGACCTAACATTAGTTACAGTGTGGGTGTGTGTGCTAGATATCAAGCTAATTCCTAAGAATCTCATATGGCTGCTTTAAAAAGAATCATAAAGTATGTCAAAACCACTGTTGACTTTGGTGTGTGGTACAGCAAGGACACAAATGATGTCTTAGCTGGGCATTTTGACGCTGATTGGGTTGGGAATGCTGATGATAGAAAGAGTACATCAGGAGGTTGTTTATATGTAGGTAATAATCTTATCTCCTGGATGAGCAAAAAGCAGAATTCCATCTCTTTATCCATTGCAGAAGCTGAGTACATTGCTATCGGTAGCTGTTGCACCCAACTTTTATGGATGCAAAGACTCCTCCATGATTATGGTATTTGTCAAGAACATCTTACCATCTATTGTGATAATACTAGTGCCATCAACATCTCTAAGAATCCGGTTCAACATTCTCGAACTAAACAGATAGAGATTCGACATCACTTCATTAGGGAGCTTGTCGAAGATGGTACTCTTACTCTTGAGTTTATTCACAATGATGATCAGAAGGCTGATTTGTTTACCAAACCTCTTGACAGTAAACAGTTTGAATTCCTTCACCAAAACATTGGTGTCATCTCCATGGATTGATCTCATTCTCTCCTCTTTTCTCCTCATGCATTTGCATATAGTTTTTATGCTTTGCTTTATTTAACATGTTTTTGTTTGTTTTCAATTTTGTTTATTTTTTTTTTCATATAAAAATTAAAAAAAATTGAAAAATCAGAAAAATACAAAAACAGTGTGTGTTTTGTGTACATTGGTACTTGTGTACTTTGGATGGCCAATGAAACAAAGTTTTATAAACTTTGTATCTTTTGTAGCTTAGATGAGCATCTTTTTGCACAACTAAGCAAGTGAGATTTGTGGCTCTTGTTTGTGATGAGTAAAATCAAGTAATCTCTTATACTTAACATTCGAATTACTCTTTTTGACGGGAAGGACTAGAAAATCCTAAGAGAAAGGCATAAATAACCACCTCACCATTGTTGCCCGCCAATCATGAAATGACATTTGTATGCTTCGGCATAGCAAAAGTGGAATGTCAAAATGCTTAACATCATTGGGTATTTCTTTTCTATCTCTTATATGCCCATGATGATATGCCTATTAAAAGAAAAATATGCAAAGAAAAATAAAAAGGCAAAAAGATCAAAAAGCTTTATATATGATTGCAAGCGTGTATTCTAGGAGATGTGGAAGTTATAGGATGTACCTCGAAGGTGATAGTCCCCATCAAACAGTTATGATTGTGTGTGAGTTAAAGTGATTTTCTCATATCTCAAATCATCATAACATGTATACACTTATGCAATCTTGCGATATTTTTCACACACAACATGTAATATTCTTTGTTACTCTTGATACATATGCAAGTACAATGTGATTTAGCCATCGCAAGGTTTACATGTGTTAATGTATACGCACTAAACTGTCTTAACTTGTTTTTGAAATATAAAATTGGTTAGACTTGTTTAGTGTGTGTGTGTGTGTGTTTTTGGGATCTATGTGCTATATTTGTTTTTGGTTGAGAGATGATTTTGAATGTTCAAAATGTTGTTTGGATCATTGGTTGAGTTGCATGCTTGATTGCATTCATATCTATGTTTTTCTCTTCTTGAAAAACTATTTTTAAACAATCTCGACACCTCCTCGATACTTGGCTTATCTATCGAGTTCTTCAATTAATTTTTATCGCAATCTCAACACGTCTTGATAGCTAGGTGGATCGATCAAGACAGTTCTTGTCCCCTCGATAGCTCCTCGATACCTCTTTGATCCTTCAGATGCTAACTCACCCAGCGATGACAAGATGCCTTCTTGACACTTTTACCCTTTGTCACTCATGACAAAAATGAGGAGTAGTTTGGTTATGAGAGTAGTCATAGTTATGGGGAGAGTTAGTATAGGAGATTTTTGTTAGAGGGAGTGTACACATTGAGGGATGTAGTGAGGCTTTGATGTATTTTTTTTTCTTTCTATTAGAGATACATCACATCTTGTATATTGGTCTTGTGACTGTTTTGACATCTATTATACTTATATTTCTTTTATATTGATGTATGTTTTTCTTTCACCTATCCTTACATGTGTTGCTTCTTTTCTATCTTTATGCACACGTTTCTTATATTTGTATGCAATCTATTATTTCTGTTTCACACAAAGATGCCTTGATGAGTTTTGTTTAAAGTGTTTCAAAAATATGGGTTGTCAAAGTCTTCTTGCCATAAACTCTCTTCTTGCAAAGTTTTTCAAGAGTTTGTGTTATGATAGATTTTATTGTATTCAACAAGTGAATATGAGTTTAGTGATTTATGACTTCTCTCATATCTCATTTGTTTGTTGTGGTTTTGTCACAGATTGCCAAAGAAGGAGATTGTTAGGATATATGTGATTCATTTGTTAGGAATATATGTTACTATTTTATGTGATTGGCTAATTCTTTGACAAAATACACTTTACTTGTAATTGGGTAGATATAGGATGTGTTTAATGATTCAAGAAACTTTGTTTCAAGTTCAAGTGTTAAAACCATGTAAGTCTGTCCAAAATTTAAGTTTGAAAAGTGCCTGTCATTAAAGCTCGACAGCTAGTCATCTATCGAGCCTTGAAGAGATGTTCCAGCACGTGGCTCGATAGCATCTCGACAGATAGGCATCTATCAAGGTTTATGAAAAGCAGAATTTTAGTTCTGTTTTGACTCCAATCCGTGATTGTATGTTTGAGCTTTCTTTTCTCACAACCCTAGACATATAAAAGGATTATTTTAAGGGTCGTCAAAGGTGACACAAGTTGCACAAGTGTTGAGCAAAGTTTGTTTAAGCAAATTGTGACCGGAGACAGAATTTGCCCTAATTCATCTTTCTTGTGAAGAAGCTGCTGTGTTTGTGCACCGTAGGGTTTTGTAATCAAGGAACTTCTTGATCTTCATCGTGTGATGAACTAAAGAACTTTGCAGCCAACAACCTTCTCTAGTTGGTGATTGAAGTTGCTTACTGGGATCCGCGCAATTGGTTAGTCACGTACTAGGAGCCGTGCATTACAAGGAGAGATTGTCACTATAAAACAAGTTCAATTGGGTATTGGGGTAAGGGTTCAACTATAGGTTGGTATAAGGTACTGGATTCCTTTACTTGTAACCGCTTGTTTTGATAATAGTGGATTCTCAGGAGTGGTGACCTTAAAATCACCTGGTAGGGTTTTTGCCGTGTTGGTTTTCCTCATTCATAAACAAATCACCGTGTCAATTTATTTTCTGTTGCGTACTTTAGTTTATTGGTGATTTGTTTGTGCTATCACGCGTTTGCATGTTAATTTGATTAATTAATAAATTTCGCTAATTAATCAATTAATTCATCACAAGGGGTCAATTCGTTTTTGGCCTATCACATGCATTTAAACACTCAACTTGGCATCAATCATCCCTAATCACACATCTATCATGGCAATCAAACAAGACCTATCATACATCTAATCATGGAAAACTCTATCATACATCTAATCATGCTTCATCACATCATATCCTAACATACATCTAATCACATCATATCCCAACATACATATAGCATAGCATTCCCTAACATACATGTCACATCATCCTAGCATTCATCTAGCATCACATCCATTTAAGGCAGCAAGCATACTTATAACATGTTAAGGCAGAAATATGAACATGGCAACATCAGAGAATCATATTGTAGGCATCAAGAACATATTATCCAATCAACCATCAAAGCAAAGTCATATTCAAAGATGCATGGGAATGTGAATGCATGACTTATCACACTTACCTTGCATCAACTTATCACCTATGGTATTATGCATGAACATGTGAATAAATGACATGGCATTTAACAAAGATATAAAAACAAAACCTAATCTAAGCGTGTGATAGGCAAACAAACAAACAAACAAGCATGTGAAACAAAAGCTTAAAAAACATGAGAACATGAAAAATGATCTAAAAGAGAAGTATACATGTGAAAGCAGAATTAAAAATGGAAGAAATAAATTAGGGTTTTTGGGCTGGTTAATGTGTACGCATGAACAACCCTGTGTGCATATAATAAAGCTTGCATACGTAACCTTGATCATGCACATGTGGGTTTCTACCCAGAAATCCAGAAAACACAACAAACAAAGCAAAGTACACAATTTCTAGCAACCTAACATTCTTAAAACATAAGGAAAACATAAACCTAGTCTAAACAAATATATTATAAGTATAAACAAGGCAAAGAAACAGATTAAAATGTAAACTAAAAGGAAAAAATGAAAGAAAAGTTTAATAATGAATACCTCAAAGCAAAAGCTCCTAGGCTTGATTTTAAACCATTCCCTTTAGTCAAATCTATCACAAGTTAATAAGAATGTGATTAGTAACCTTAAAATTCAAAGATCAAGGCCAGAAAAGGCCCTAATCAAATAAAATTGACTTAAGAATGTTTTGTGAAAAACTCCCTCTTTAATTCACTATTTCTAGTGAATATTAGTGTTTTCCCATGGGATTTCTGTGTGTTTTTGAAAGGTACCATATATGGCTATTTATATTGTGAAAATGGGGGTTTGGAACAGCTCCCAGATGATGTGGGATTCATTCCAAACCTAAGTCTTTAATGTAGAAAATTTGCCTTTTTGGTGTTTCTGAAACCCTACCTGCGTGCGCAAGCTTTTTTGCCTGCATACACAGGCTCTCAAGCTACTTACACAGGTTCATGCCTGCGTACGTAGGCCTAGGGTTTCTTTTGGCCTTTATTTTCCAAAAGTAGATTTTTTGCTCATTAAAAAGTTTTATTTTCCATTTTAACATCTCTTAAGTCAATTTGTAATCTGATTGAACCCTAAACCAAACTTGGGTCTTAGAATTTCAGCATTATTAGGGAATGGGGGCTCGAGTCATAAGGAGTACAAAATGCGGTGTCTACAATAAGGCTAGGCATTTAAGGCTGTATAAGCAGAAATGACACACCTTGGTCCTTCAGGCGCTTTGTCGATCATATGAACATCGGCTTCCTTCCCTTTACGGCCGGTTGCCTTTTTCACCTGTTGTTCTATCATAGAATTCAAAGCCTCAAGATCAACTATTTACTTGCTCTTAATACCCTTATCAATACATTTCCCAATAGGAATCAGGCTTGTGAAGTGAGTGACTTGGGCACTGATCATCTTCTTATAGTATGGAGGCTTAAGGTTATCGATGAACCACTTGATCATTTCATCTTCCATCATGGGAGGAAGCACTTGGGCGGCTAGCGCGCGCCACCTTTGGGCATACTCATGGAAAGATTCTCCACTCTTCTTTTCTTTCCTCTGAAGAATTGTGCGGTCATCAGTTATCTTAGTATTGAACCAGTAATACTCCAAGAAGGCATTGGCCATCTCTCTCTAACTGGAGGTTTGCTCCAATCTCACATACCATGTGGCTACAAGGCCAATCAGGCTATCGATGAACCACTTGATCATTTCGTCTTCCATCATGGAAGGAAGCACTTGGGCAGCTAGCTCGCGCCACCTTTGGGCATACTCATGAAAAGATTCTCCACTCTTCTTTTCTTTCCTCTGAAGAATTGTGCGGTCATCAGCTATCTCAGTATTGAACCAGTAATACTCCAAGAAGGCATTGGCCATCTCTCTCTAACTGGAGGTCTGCTCCAATCTCACATACCATGTGGCTACAAGGCCAGTCAAGCTATCAGTAGAGCAAAGGATAATTGTCTCCATAGGGTGCCATCTTCCAACAAAACATACGTAGTGTAAGGTTGAATTTATTCAACCATCTAATTGGCTTTATTCCGTGCCAAATTTGCTTGTAATTCAGCATTTAGTAACCCTGTATTTAGGTGGGATTGTTGTAAGGGTAGTGAGTGAGATAGAGTGAAGATTGCTCAAGAGTGTGCAAGAAAACAGAGTGTCGCGGCTGGGACTCGCGGGTGGACTCGCGGCTGCAAGTCGCCAGAAGCTGCACACGTGCCAAGCATGCTGGAAGATGAACAGTCATGCTAGCTGGAGCACTACAGGACAAAACAGGACAACTGGCCATACGGTTAACTCGCGACTGGATCTCGCGACTTGGTCAAGCCGCGAGGTCAAGCCGCGAGCCACCCCTGTTTTGGAAAAACCTGACGTTTCACATTCCTCTTCACTCCAGTATAAATACCCTTTTAACCCACGATTGAAAGAGAGCTTCCAGAGAGAATTTTGAGAGAGAAACCCTAAAGAAAAACCAGATTGTTTCACCCACAATCCCTACCTTAGAGTCTCATCAAATTCCCTCACTCTCTTCCTCTCCATTGTCAAATCCTTGAGAGGCATTATACCAAACCTGGTTCTCACCATCATCATCTCTGTGAGACAGTCGTTTGGAGTTCTGGGAAGCAGTTAGGAAGGAGCCAATCTTCATTGATTGATGCTACGGTCTAGTAGCGGAATCCGGAAAGCTAGAAAAGAAAAAGGTTCGGTGCAACCTCGTTGGAGCAAGAAGCTTGGAGGGCTTAGGTGCATTGGGTAGATTAGGCTTGGAGGGTCTATTGCTATCCTTGTATCCCAACTGTATTTTCTAGTGGATTGATTACCGCTTGGAGGGCGGCGGAGAGGTTTTTCGCCGAGGTCTTCGGTTTCCTCTTCGATAACACATCGGGTGTTATCTCTGTGTTTGCATCTTCCTTCCTCTCTATCTCTGCCTTTACATTATCTGCTGTGGTTTATTTTGTTATGGCTTAGATAGTTGTTTAACCAATTCCATATTATAGCATATGTTAAGTTTCCGCACACTAGTTGTTTGACATATTGCTTGTGTTGGTTAAGTCGGTTTTTGGGGGTCTAAACGTTCAAAAGTGTTTTTGTACACGTTTTTGAACTTTCACGTAGATTGGCGCAAGGATCTCTAATGCTATCATACTTGACAAACTCGGGTGCCTTGAACTTAGGAGGCTTAATGACTTGAAGGACATTGGTTAGGTTGTCTAGATTGACATTTCCTCGGGCACTAGAGCCCTCTATGATATAGATTTTCTTAGTTAGGGTCTCCACTTGACTTTTGACCTGATCGTAACTAGACTCGAATGTCTTATCCTTAGGAGAATTCAATTCTTGGTCACCCCTTTGTGGGATGAATGGCGGTGTGGTTTGGCCTTGATTTGGATCTGGTGGTGGTCAAGTCTCGTTCTCAGACCGAGGCACAGAGCCCTTTGGAGTGGGACCAGATGAATCTTGGTTCCCTCCTACAACCAGCTATTGCATCATGCGCATCATTTCTGCCATCTATTATTTCATTTGCATGAACTTGGTAACACTTACTTCAAAAGTTGATGGGTCAGCAATAGAAATCTCTGTAGCACAAGACGTAATGATAATGGGATCATGATGTTATGGTAACTGGGACTGTTTTCTTCCAGCAATCTTTTCACTTTATAATCCTGGAAAGGAAAAGAATGGGATGGAAAAGAAATGGGGTACATTTGAAAATTTGACAATGTGGAAACACAAAACAAACATGAAGTTTGTTTATGTTCTTACTCATTTAAAATGCACCTATCATTTTTGAAAATATTGGCTTGAACCCATGAGATGGTCTTTTATCTTGGTGAGTTTCTATAGTGATGTAGAATTAATGGAAAAGCTTGGTAAGTAACCAGAACTTTCATATCATGCTTGAAATTGTAGGATGGACCCTTCTCTTTTGATTACAAAGAAAGCAATGCTTTTACAAAATTTGGCTTTTTACAATACCCCCAAAACATGGGCTATAGATAATGGCTCCAATAGTGGGCCTTTTAAAATACAAGGAAATTCAAATTTACAATAAAAAGGCTTCATTCTGGATGGCCTTTCCTTCTCAGAGAAGATCTTGAACTTTTGACAATGTCCTCCTTAGCGTGGAGTTCTGGCTACTTGCCAGAAATTTTATCTGTACACATTTACATGATGGAGCCATTAGTGTATGCATGCATGCCCTTGTAGGGTTAGAAACCCTTAGGGATTGGGTATGATCTAATGTGTAAGTAACGGGGTTGCTTTTCCCTAGGGGTTAATCACAGATGCTGTGTAAAATAGTTTGGATAGTACTTAGAGTAGAGCACAACTCTTTGATGCAAGCAAAAGGGCAAATTTGCAAATGGAAACTGGACACTTTCCCCTTAAATCATTTTGAAAACAATCCTATGAAGGATATCCTACCCTAAGCTAGGATGTTCACTTGGATTTGGCTCTTCCTAGTCCTCACGGGTTTTGACTTAGTCTAGGCCAACTATATGAGACACGGTATAACTAGTAGGTTAGTCCTATTCTTAGGGGGGACCTCGATCATCTAATCCTTCCTTTCATAGAAGTTGTGGGATAGAGTGGATCAAAGGGGTCTTTTTAGCATAATCTTGTCCACCCATGGATCCAGGAAAGCCTACAATTCGGCATCCAGTAACTATTTAGGGTATGCGCATCCAACATTTGCCTTCAACACTAAGTACGGGTTCAACCCATTATGAGGGATGATGTCATGCATTTTGAAATGAAAGGGGAAAGATTTTCTCTTTGAGTGTGGAGGTGTGTCATACCTCGGGTGTGTGACTGGAATATAAGTCGATTTTATGGAAATTACCCAAGGTAAGTGAAGTCGCTACCAATCATTGGGTTTTTCTAGGTGTGATTGGTCACCTGACTCTATTTGATTTTATTACCGATCCTAGGCTAAGAAAAAAGTCCTTTTTCCTAATCTAATGTGGATGGGTAAAAAATCTTGATTCTTGAGTTTGGAAGTCTGGTTATGTGTGGGGAAAGTGTTAGGCACCTTACAATGCCTGTCTGTAGAAAGTCCTTTGTTATGGTAAAATCATAATTTTTGGACATTGGCAGTTGAAAACGAGCTTTTGGCATTAGCTTTTGGGGCTTTAAGCGAGTTGGGCTTCAAGGTTTAGATTCAGAAAGTGTGTGGTCTTGATCGATGCTTTCTAATTATGTTTGGAATCGTTGCCAAATTTCCACGACGAAAATCTGGCAGCATTTCGCCTTATTTTTGTGGCGAAAATCCTGCAGCGCTTTGCGTTAAATACGTCATAGCACACAAAATGCTATTCTCACCAAGCTTTCAATGTGAGAATATGGCAATGGGGATGCCCCATTTTCATGGCAAAAATCTGGCAAAGTTTCATGTTTGGTGCGCTATGGCGCATCAGTAAGGTTTCGTTCCTATGTATACCGTGCATGCCAACATGCTTATGCTAGGACGAGCTAGAGCCCTTCAAAGCATTAAACATGTTGTTATGTGTCGCATACATGGGGAAACCGATGTCACTTGGTGACATGGATCAAGATAGTCACACCGCAGTGACTGTGCACACAGTATAACATGAATATGCACCTGTAGCAAATGCCTTGAGCACATACTCATGACACAAGGTCAAGAGCACTCATGACTAAAGAGGGTTACTCATGTGGCCAAGAGAGTCCATCATACCAATTACACAATCACCCACACACACGCAGGCATATATATATATATATATATATATATACATACACACATCATGCTCAATGCTATCACACAGAGCAGGAAAGTAAAATAGACATTGCCAACTTTCCAAGGGTATAACCCAGTAAGGTACATGAAATGTAAAACAGATATTGCCATACCTAGGGAATGTGGCCCAGGCAAAGCAGGAAAAGTAAAGGGTACAAGGAGAGGGGGAACCCTAATACATGCTCTAGAAAAGAGGCTAAGAGAGAGAGGGAAAGAGAAAACCACTTGGGAGAGGCTAGGGCCCCTAATCTATTGAACATTTCCCTTTGTGGGCTTGCTTCTTCTTGCTTGCATCCTTGCCTTTTTTACTTGCGCCTAGGACAAACTAACAGACATTTCCCTAAAAGACAAACTGACAGACATTACCCTAAAAGAGTAACTAACAAAAGATGCCAAATGGGGGCAAACAAGCATGTGAAGCACACAAAGAAACAAACAAACATGTTATTAAGCAAAAGAGGGTGTCCTAGGAGGAATAATGTAGGTTTGGATTGAGTGCCTATAGTTCTATTGGATTGGAGTATGGACGACACACAGACTCATGCATGAACATATAGGCAAGCGTGCAAAGATGTAAAGAAGTAAGGAAAGCCAAATGGGTGGCATAAAGTAAGTAAGGCAAGCATATCAATCTCGCACGGAACAGAAAAAGGTGTGTATCAAGCACACTGACACCACGGTGGTGTATCTCACAAATGGTAACATCCAAAAAAACCCTAGGAGAGATAGATGCAACCACACAAGCAAGTGGCCTGAAAGATCGACAAACACAAACCATGGAGGGCACAAAGCATGGCAAAGCCTAGATCTAGACAGGCAAACATGTATACAAAGCATAGAAGCAAGCAAGCAAGCAAACATGGATATGCATAAAGGAAATGATCCAAACCCTTTGATATAGGCTTAGGTGTATGGATGTAGGCCTAGACCATAAGATCTAGATCTACACCCTACCAAAAGGGCCAAAACACAAGAAAAATGAGATGACAAGATATAGAAAGGCTTTAGAAGAACATGGCATAGCAACCAACATGTAGATCTAGACACATAAACAAGGCACAGAGCACTCAAAGATATAGATCTGATCACAAGCATGGCAGGAAACACATAAACAAGTAGATCTAAGCATGAGCATGGCAAAAAGGACATAAACACATGGATCTAAGCATAAGCATGCTCAAAGGCAAATAGGCACATGGATCTAAGCATAAACACAAAATTTAGGCATATCCTAGCCTAAGACGGCTAGGCCAACATCATCAAAGCAATATAACATGATAAAGAGCAAGTAGACATACTAGGAAAGCTATAAAACATGCTAGGAAAAAAGATAAAGCAAGAAAATACAATAAAGTATATTATAAAGCAAGATAAAGTACAAGGTGTAGATTGTAGTTAAAAAGCTACATTTACACCCTTTAAACCTCAAATCTAAGGTCCTAAGACCAAAGAGAGGAAAAAGAGTGTAAGAACACTACCTCTTGATTGTTGAGAGAAGAAAGGAATCAAAGTTTTTTTTTTTTTTTTTTATAAATTTTTTTATGTGTTTTTGGGAGAGAAATGTTGAGAAAATAAAGAAAATCTGCCCAGAACCCAACTATATGCCCAATTTTTCTTTTTCTTTTTTTTTTTTTAAAAATCCAGAGTCTGGGGGGTATTTGTAACTTTTTGGCATGTATTTTGAGGTCGATGGTCACTTACTAGCCACTAGGTAGGGTATGCTGACGTCAGCAATTTTGTCTTTTCCTACAGTTTTTTGGTTTTGACTTTGATTGCATATTTGAAGGCCTTTTCAAACTCTGATTGAGCTGATCTTGGTGTTCCTGGAAAGGTGTGGATGTCTAGTTTCCAGAACACTAAAGAAATTGAAATTCCAACAGTTGGATCAAAAGGTATGGCCTCGGGAAGTGAACTGATGCACTTTGCACAGTTTTTAGGATATCTCAACCGTTTTAACTCAATTTCAACCCATGAGCAGTCATTGGAAAGGGAATTCAATAATCTTTGCAATGACACTAGTTTCAACCCGTTCCTAAAGTCGGATCAAAATTAGGGTTTTTGGGGCCTTCGAGAGTTAACTTCAGGTCAAACTTGACAAAAATCACCAAGTCACTCAGGTTTGTTGTAGAAGCATGAAATATGTTGTTTTGTGATGATTTTGACCAGTTTTGACTTTCGATCAACCCACGGTTGACTAGGGGCATTTTGGTCAATTTGACCTAAAATGGCACTTTGAATGCTCTGATGCCCGAATGGGTTATGCCATGTCAATCTAGATGTTTTTATGTCCCCTTGGAGAAAAGTTAATATTTTTAGAATTTTCAGGGTCCGGCACACAAATCAAGGGCAAACAAAATAGGGTATCTACACACATACCCTATGCATGTGCATGCTTGCTCGTGCTTAGAAACCCAGATTTAGGGTTCTTCATGTTTTATTTGTTTTAGCCAGTTTTTATCACATATTTAGCTTCTGTTAGTTTAGTATTTGCATGTTTAGGTTCTAGGTTAGTAGAACAACATATTTCACCTTGTTTAGTTATCAAATTGATGACTAGGGTTTACATGCTTTTGATGAACAATATGAACATGCAATGATGCGTATGTGCTATGATACAGTGGTAAGACATTCATATGAATATGGACATGCATCCGTTTGTAGTGAGTTTGATTTAATTTTATGATGCGATGCTTGAGCGATTGAACATGTTTGACAAATGCCTTGGTTGGATATGATTGAGATGCCTACTGCCTTATGATATGATTTGCTGCCCCTGGTTATAAGCATGCTTTGTTAGATGAATAATACCATCTCTTTGCCTTATGTTATAATGGGATGATATGCCATGTTGTATGCTAGATGCATATTAGAGAGAGAGAGAGAGAGAGAGAGAGAGAGAGAGAGAGAGAGAGAGAGAGAGAGTCTAGAATGACATGTTAGAAGACTCTTTGATGGGACTAAGATTTGGATGAGTGGAGGCCGACCCACAGGTCGGGTGGGCTTAGGTGCCTAACACTTTCCCATCCCTATACCTAAACTCCACACACGTGCTTTGGTAAGATTAGTTCTTTACATAAAGGTTCTATATATATGGTTTCTAGACCTAATCTAGATGGTGACTCCATTTACACCTTTCACCTGATCCATCCTAGGCTAAGGCGTACTTCCTACGAGAAAACCCATCACTCGCCACATTCGTGGTGGGGTAGGGGCGCTTGTGCTAGTATCTACACTCATCTTGGGAAGGTTTCACTCGTCTGGACAACATAACTAAAAAACACCAAAAAGCAAAGTAAAAGAAGCTTACTGGTCTGGATTAACAATTTAGGGACTGATGGACGATTGTTGTTAGGTGCCTAGCACTTTCCCATCCCTATACCTAAACTCTAGACACGTGCTTTGGTAAGATTAGTTCTTTACATAAAGGTTCTATATATATGGTTTCTAGACCTAATCTAGATGGTGACTCCATTTACACCTTTCACCTGATCCATCTTAGGCTAAGGCGTACTTCCTACGAGGAAACCCATCACTCGCCACATTCGCGGTGGGGTAGGGGCGCTTGTGCTAGTATCTACACTCATCTTGGGAAGGTTTCACTCGTCTGGACAACATAACTAAAAAACACCAAAAAGCAAAGTAAAAGAAGCTTACTGGTATGGATTAACAATTTAGGGACCGATGGACGATTGTTGTTAAGAGACGAATGAGACAAGATGGATGAGTAAAGCTCTAAGGGAGAAAGTGGCCTCATAAGTAAGAAGGATGAATAGGAAGGTTTGAAAGGGAAATCTACTATTTATAGACCAAGAAGGTGGGACACTAAAAAGACACCACTCCTTACATGTGAACCAATCAGGGGACGCCATGTGTCACTTCATTAAATGCCTTTACCTTTATGGTAGCTAATTGTGGCGTAAATTACAAAAATACCCCCAGCCTAAAACTATGACCGTTCTTATTTTGTAAATTGTCCGACACCCCAAATGATCATGGAATAGGGGACAATGATGGAAAATATTTTGGCCACTATGAAATTTATCTAACATATCTACATCGTCAGGCCCTGACAAGTTAGTCAAGAGCATTGTGGTCATCAGGTAGATGAAGACTCTTTAGGCTCCCATGCATCAAACGACCTCTATAGCAGTTTAACCTACGCCTACTCTTCATATGCCCTAAGGTGACGGGCAAGTACCTTGTGACTGAAGATGGATTGTACTTGGCCTTAGAGACCATCTTGCGTATTCTCCACTCAAGTATCTCCATATGAAAAGAACTTGCACACCATGCCCGAAAATCCTTCTACATAATCGTGTCCTTCAAACATGGGAAGTTAAGTTCGAATATCTCAGACCATTAACTCCATACCTCTCCTATAAGGAAAGAGCCTACACCCACGGGATCTTGGTGCTCTACATCACTATATAAAGCACCAAGCCCCTCTTCTCCAAGGAACATGAAATTTCCTAACTCTCATACTTTGAGTTATTGGAGATCATTCAATCACTAACTTAACCTTCGGATGGTCTTTGGCCAGAACCCCACTGGTGCTTTCTATAGGTTCTTCACCTTTCATTCTTCAGGTAATCCTATCACTGCATATCTAGGCGATTGACTCACTAACAATTTGGTATATCATCACTATCTACAAATTTGATTCATCTAAGCCCAAGATTGGGGGAAAGCATATCTCAAATAAATTAGTTGATGCATCTACACCTGAACAAGCTCTACTAATGGATGATAATCTAAATTTAGCCACCCCAAACTCACGTGACTTTAACCATCTCCCCCCTCCAGTTTTGACTCCCACTTTTATTATGGGAGATATATAAAATTCTATTCACGCATGTGGGCCTCCCTCTTAGAATGTCAAGTGGAAACGTCTAGCTCGATCTAGACAGAAATCGAACTCAAGCATAGAGAAGAGTTAGCTCTCAAAATGCCTCATTACTAGTCTAGATGATTCGTTTGAGTTATCTAGCAAACGTCGCCTAGATTCTCATTCTAATAAGGAAAACAACATATCATTGGCAGTGGTTGTAAATCAGCCCTACTAGAAGCAATGAGTGTCTTAGTTTGGAATTGTTGTGGGCTTGGGAACCCATAGACAATTCGTGAGCTCGGTGATTTGATATGGGCACAAGATCCTACAGTCATGTTTATAGCTGAAACATGGCTGGATGAAGCAAGACTAAAGTTACTTTTGAAGAATCTCGACTTTGGACAGAAACATATTGTATCTAAAATCACTCAGGGTGGTGGTTTGGCTCTATTCTAGAAAAATGATTTTGATATTTCCATGGATACTTCCTCTATTAATCACATTGATGTTGTCATAAATGAGGCCAAGGATAATTCTTGGAGATTTACACCATATGAGTCTTGGAGCTTACTAAAAAAATCTAAACCATAGGGTCTCTTTGCCTTGGTTATGCACTAGGGATTTTAGAGAAACTTTGGATGCTTGTGGTTTTGCTAACCTAGGTTTCGTGGGAAATAAGTTCATTTGGGGGGGGGGGGGGGGTAATACTGTATGGGAGAGACTGGACAGAGCGATGATAAACAATGAGTGGAGTTCCCTCTTCCCTGCAACAAAAGTTATCCATTTGGAGTGTACGTAGTACCTCTGATTACAAACTGATTATTATTCACCCTATAGGTATTCCAATTCGTTGATAGAAGCCATGGTGATTTGAACAAGTGTGGTTGAAGGAGGATGGGTGTCAGACTATAGTTGAGAATGCATGGAAAAATTCTCTCCTTTCTTCCTCACCTACGTCAGTGGTGAAGAACAATTTGAAAAATTGTCAAACAAAGTTTCGGTTATGGAGTAAAGCCTCTTTTGGAAATATTACCTGAGACTTAGTTGATAAAAGAAAGCAATTGAGGGAAGCCAAGGAGGAAGCTGTCTGAGGGCGTTGTGTGGATCGGGTTCATCTCCTAAAAGCTGAATTGAGGGAGCTCTTAACCATTGGAAAACAACTATGGTGGTAGCATTCAAAACTTATTGGCTGAAAGATGGAGATCAAAATACCAGTTATCTTCATAGCAGAGCTTCGTGGAGATTTAGGCGTAACTTAGTGAAAGGCCTACGTAATTTAGATGGTGAGTGGTGTGAAGGTGAAGATCATGTGGCAAGTTTATTTGTTGATTACTATAAAACGTTATTTTCATCCTCAAACCCAGTTCATGTAGATGATGTGCTGGAAGCAACTCCTCAAGTAGTGACAATGAGAAATTATTGGGAGAGTTTACCAGACATGAAGTTGATCTTTCCCTCGAACAAATGTCTTCCTTAAAGGCTCTAGGCCCTGATGGCATGCCTCCTGTATTCCATCAGCATTATTGGGGTAGCATTGGGGCTAATGTCTCTTTGGCAGTGCTGTCTTGCTTGAATGCAGGTAAAATTCCCGCCAGCGTTAATCATACATGTATTAGTCTTATTCCTAAAGTTAAATGTCCTGAAAGAGTAACTAAATTTTGGCCTATTGCTCTATGTAATATCTTGTATAAATTGATTTCAAAAGTGCTAGCTAATCAGCACAAAAGCCTTCTACCTATTGTAATCTCATAATACCAAAGTGCTTTTTAATCTGATAAAGTAACTTCAGATAACATCTTGGTAGCTTTTGAGACTTTACACCACATGAAGAATAAGAAAGACCGGAAAAGAGGGATTTATGGCTATGATTAGGCTAGCATGCACATCATGAGAAGTGGGTATCCTAACCTCCGTCCATTAAGCAAGCATGCACATCTATGCCAGGGTCTATTGATCTTAGATCATGCAAGAAGGGGGGACTCTAAGGTCATTCCATGCTCGTTTAAAAGTGGAACTGATTCTGCCCCCAATACATCGGATACCACTTGGGGGTGTCCTTGGCAATGGACTTATCAAAAGTCTGCTAGATAGATTCCACAGTTGGGTTCAATTAATGGCGTTGTTTAATAGGTTATGCTGGACACTAGTAGTTGGTTGATGGCTCTAGACTCTAGAGTCTAGATCCGTTGTTCAATTCTGTAACAATAAGAGCATCTCCAATGGCTTAGTTTAAAACAAAATATTCTCTATAATAGAGGATGAGATTAAAAAAATGGTCTTTAATGGATTCTCTAAAACATGATTTTTTTTTTGGCTCATGAACAATAGTTTATCAAATCTGATGGGTTACTGTACATTAGCAAAAGAATAAAACTTAATAAAAAATTAGTAAAGAAAGGAGTAGGATGGGGTATGGGGATATGTGTGTTAAAAAATGAATAAATAATGAATAAAGAAATAATATTTAAATGAGATAGAGAAAAAAATAGAGAATTTGTTAGAAGATGTATTTTATAAAGTGGGTAGATAAAAAGTAAAAGTCACTGTTTACTCACCAAACAATACAAAAATTTGAGAAACTGCTGAAGATGCTCTAAAGCTCTATATATTATGATGGCCTTCATTAAGGAAATGCGAGTCTCTTCAAAATAATTTATAAAATAGGGAGGAATTCAAAACGGTCGTTACTTCCTTCTTAGTGGCTCCATTCCTAAGGTGAGAAACAAAGGCTTTTCGAACCGCTGGCAAGTTTTGAACAATTATACTGTTTAGGCTAGTCTTACAGTGAGCCTTGATGACAAATCAGGGTTGAATTAACTCCTATTTTGTTTAATGTTTACTAGCCTTTGAGCACGCACTCACGCGCGTGCTCAGAGGCTCTTCTATTTTTTTTTTTTTTTTTTTAAATTAATAATTTGCATCTATTATAATTTTGGATTACTACATTTTCCAATCACAAAAAAACTTAGGGGTGTGATGAAAAATTATTTCACCTACAACCTCATAATACTCATCACACCCAGTAATAACAAATTATAATAAATGCAAATTATTAACTTTCCAAAAAAAAATAGAAGAGCCTTAAAGAAGCTAGTGTTTATTTTATTGAGTATAGTTGCAGCCTTAGGTTACAACCAATTTTATACTTAAACTTTGTGCTTTTTTTAATAGCAATTCAAACACAAACTCTCACTAACGTATTTTCAAAAGTTTTCCCTTTTTATTTTTATATAGGAATTCAAACACAAACAAAACTAGAGGATAATTCAATAAAAATATATCTTTAACTCCCACATAAAACTAAACTATTCTTTTTTTCATCAAATCCTAAATTTTAACCTCTTTTATCTCTGACTTTATTTTTAAAAAATTGCTTTTTTTTTTTTTTTTTAATTGCTGCTTCTTTACAATTTCAATTCTTACATTTTTTAAAAAAAAAATTTTCTAAATCTCTTCTTCCCTATTTGAAAAGTATATTTTCTATTTGAATTTGGTTACTTCTTGGTCCTTCCTTTCTTTTCTTTTTTCTTTTTTATTTTGTTTTTTGTCTTTTTAAACTTTTTTTTTTTAAACTTGTTTTTTTAAACTCAAATACTCTTAATTGTTCGTTTTAATCTTTTTTTGGGGAAGTATGTTTTTTTTTGGGGGGGGGGGGGGTGGGGGGAGGGGAACCATTTAGGGAAGTATGTTGGGTTACTTTAAAGAAAAGAAAGAAAAAAATGTCAAAAAAAAAAAAATTCTCCTCTCAAAATCACAATTTTTTTAAAATCTCAAACAAAAATAATTGAATTTAAACAAAGTAATAAACATCAATTCGTTATTGATAAACTTCTCAAATTCAAATCCTTTAAAAAGAGTTTGTGTTTGAGTGAAAAGTTTGAAAATATCCACACACAAAAGGAAAAGATAAGCAACAAAAAAAAGAAAAGAAAAGAAAAGAAAACTGATACACGTACGTAGATACAAATGACAAAGGTATACAACAAATACTCAAATAGAGTTTTATGCCAAAGTGATTCCTTTTAGGCTTTATTATACGTATGGACAACTTCAAAAAAAATAGTTTGTGTGAGTTAAAACTTAAAACTGACAAGTTTGAAAATATCCACACACACACACAAAAAAAGAAAAAAAAGAAAAGAAAAGGAAAAGACAAGGAAAAAAAGAAAAGAAAAAGAAAAACTGATATACGTTGGTGCAAAGGAACAAAAAAGAAGAAGGAAAATATAAGGAAAAAAAAAAGAAAAAAAGATTTTGAGGCATGTGATATTGAAGTCAATCACATGTAATAAGCAATAGTCAAATACCATTGAATCCCTATAAAAATCTCATTCACCCACAGGTAAGTACACCTCAAATTCTAAATCATTGGTAGCCATGGAAATAGAAGAAGGAGAAAGAAGAGGACATACCATTGAGATTGATTTTGCTGAATTTGTGTAATTTGAAGAAGAATGAGAGTAGAAGTTATTGGGTTGTAAATTGGCAAAGCATATATGAATTTGTGGGCTATTAAAATAAAAAAGTTTTATTTTACATATTTATCCTTGTTAGTTAAAAATTTGTAAGTGAATGGTATAAGGGTATTTTAGAATTATGAAAATGAGGAATCCAAACAGGAGAATCTCCTTAAATATATAGTAGTATAGATATGGTTGTAGGAGTTAATAAGTTTTATTGTTCAACTTCGAAGAGAGTAAGTAGATTTATAATTATAAAAGCCCCTGATAAAGTCTTAGTAAGTGTTTTGCTCCTTTTTTTTCATTATCCCCTAAATAGTATCATGTATTTCACGATACTGCGAAAACTCAAACATGAAAATTACTCATTGAGCAAAGCTGCATGAAGGATGGCCATCTTTTCTCAGCTGTGTCAGCAATGTGATGTCAAGCAAATAAACTGGCTTAGCCATTTTACTCAACACACTCTTTACGACATCTTCTCCAGGATTATTGGGGCCCGGATACTCCGATCCCTTCACAGGTTTTGTTTCTGCTCGACAATTCCTCGCCTTTGGATTCCATTCTGACCCACTGAAGATACAAAAGAAATGACTAAGAAATTTGATGAATGGTACATTAAGGGAAACATGGAGGGAGAAAGGGTGAATGAATCCATTACGCACTATAGAATGTTGATTTTTGGAAATACTATTGCGTTTGGATTCGAGAATTAAATATAAAGGGAACATTTGGTTATATAAATTACTAATATAAGAATTTTAACAACACAATGGATATTAAGTTTCAAGAATTTTGCTCCCATAAAAGCATTTGTATTAGAAATTAGATATAGAATTTTATATCTAATTATTTAAAGAAAATTTTGAGTTTTTAGACTTTATTCAAGTCATCTATCTATGTAGTATGTTAAAGTAGAGAATAAATCAATAATTCAAATTAGATTATAATTGTATTAATATTTTTTTATCAAGTTTTTTTCTAGTTTCATTCCAATTGTCAAAGATTTTAAATATACCCTAATTTTGTGTCAAGTGTTCTTCCAATTGCACTTTAATTTTGTGCCAAGTATTTAAACTTTAAAAATATAAAAGAACTCAACTATAATTTTTTTTATTAATATTTTTGTAATAACCTTGTAGTTCAACTAGCACATTCGGGTAATTTTAACAAGAATGTCTACGGTTTAAATCCTTTGCCCCAAGGCCCCAACCATTATGTATACAAAAAAGAATTCATTATACTTCTTTTCTTTTCTTTTTTCTTTTTCTTTTTCTTTTTTGAGGTAAAAGGTAGAATATTATACTTCTATTTAATACTATGAACGTATACAATCAATCAATCAATCTCTCTATCTCTCTCTCATTGTAGGAATTTTTTTTTTGTTAGGACATATGTACATCATGTTATATAAGAACATATGTCATTTAGAATTGGCTAATCATTTGACAAAACACACTTTACTTGTAATTAGGTATCATCTAGGATGTGTTTAATGTTTCAAGGAATAAGAGTTCAAGTCCAAGTGTTAAAACCATGCAAATATGTCCAAGAAACAAGTGAAGAAGTGCTGGATTTTAAAACTCGACAGCTAGCTCGACAGATAGCATCTATCGAGGTTTAAAAGGGATCTTCAGCCTGATTCTTGACAACTGCTTGATAGATACTCTATCTATTGAAATTTACGAAAATCAGTTTTTTAGATTTGATTTCACACATATTCATGTATACATGTTTAGGTTTTCTTTTCTCACAACCCTAAACATATATAAGGATTATTTTAAGGGTCATCACAGCTAATGCAAGTGGATGCAACTTAATGCAAAAGTTTTTCATAAGCATATTGTGACTGGAGACATATGCTCTAGTTCATCTTTCTCTTGAAGAAGCTGTTATGTTTGTACGCTGAAGGGTTTTGTAACCAAGGAGCTTCATAATCTTCATCATGTTGATGAATTGAAGAACTTTGCAACCAACATCCTTCTCACGTTGGTGGTTAGTCACGTACTTGGATCCATGCATCGATTGGTTAATCACATACTGTGAGCTGTGCATCGAAAGAAGAGATTGTTACTATAGAACAATTCCAATTGTGTATTGGGGTAAAGGTTCAACCATATATTGGTATAAGGTACTGGGATTCTTTTACTTGTAATCGCTTGTTGTGATAATAGTGGATTCTCGGAAGTGGTGACCTTAAAATCACCCGGTGGGGTTTTTGCCTTGGAAGTTTTCCCTATTCGTAAACAAATCACCGTGTGTGGTGGGCCTTTTTGTAATACTGGGCTGGGCTGCCTCCTGCCGTACTAGGCCCAAGTTTTCTAGATAAGAGAGTTGGGATCAGTCCAATTGCAACCCACCTTGGTCCGGCTTGTGCACAAACTACACCCCGTTTGCTAGACTTTGATCACATGCCCATGACAGACAGAGCCGCTACGAGGAAGTTATGGCAGGCATATATAATAAAGATAACATAAGACATACTAGACAAAATGAATAAAATGGAGCGATAAGAAACACCTCGTACACAAGAAAGTAAAGAAATAAATGAGGAATAATAATAATAGGCTTGTTGGATTAAAGAGGGGAAAATCATTCTGCCATGCCAAGTAATGCTACGGAGCTGAAACCAAGAAGGGAAACCACTTCCTCAATGCAAATAATCTCTCCAAGAAAAGAAATTAATTGCTTTGAGGGAATGGGCCTAAATGATTTATGTCCTATGAGGATCCTTTGTCTTTAATAGAGAACAGGACTTTAGAAAGAGAGAGAAGATCAACCTATTGGTGCATGCCTGCCATTCCATCTCTCTTTCTTTTTCTTTCGTTGTTTCTAATTTTTCTTTTCTTCTTTCCTTTTCTCTCCTTTTCTCAGTATTTGTTTCCATGTTCTGATTTTCTCCTAGAAGTTACTATTACCATTCCTTTACTCCTCCTCGCTGTGCACGGCAAGGGCCCTTTTTATAGTACCTACCGTGATTGGTTTTTACTATTTTAGCCTTTAATACCTTTGTCTGATATGGGTGTCCTTGTTGACCACTATTGGTTTGTCAGCCGCCCAGCCATCACCACTTACCTGTGCTGGCTGTGCCACCAGACAAAGAAGGCTATTTTGTTTTTTTGTTTGCCGTGGCACTCATATTTGCTACGATGTGGGTGCTCTATCTCTCTTCCTATCCCTCATGGCATGCACCTAACGGTTCCAACTCATCCTTGCTTCTTTTGGGCGATATGTTATCCCAGCAAGACATTTCCCCCAAAAGAGCCTAAGCAGGAACCCCAGAATAAGTTTTCCCCTTTCCCCACCACTAGACCATGCCCTCTTACCTCTGACCCATGACCTCACCATGTCCTGTATTGGCTGGATACAAGCTGGTAATGTCTAGGCCTTGCGCGTGCTTCACTTCTATGTATGTCCAAAATATGCTTGCTGCTTATGCGTTCGCCGTGGTTTGGAGGCTTGTCTGCACAGTTTGCCATCCATCCTTGACTTCTTATGGCGTGAGCTGTTTTCTGATTTCCCATTCTTTTATGGCTTGCTCCCCTTAGGGGCTGAGCTTTATTTGATGGTGGGCTTTTCCTTCTTTCAGCCTACCCTTTTAATCATTTCTGCGGTTTCGCTACATTTTCCTACCGTTCTATTCTGCCATTCCTATTGTGATATTATTTGACCCCAGCCTACTGGGCTTCTTTGGGCCTGCTGCTTATTCTTTTCTCAATGATTCAATATGGTCATTGGGCTTCTTATTACATTACTTGCGGGCTCCAATGTCCCATTTGTTTCTTCTTAGGCATCCTTGGCCCATTTACTTTTCTTGGGCTTCTTTGGCCCTTTTCCTAACTCTGCATTTTCATGAGCTTTTACTAACTCCTTTGAGTTTCCTTGGCCCAATTACCTTATCCCTCATCCTTGGGGCTCATAGACTAGCCATCAACCCCTTACTTTCTTTGCTTGCATTATTTCGAGCTTGCTATGACCCAATTTCACTTTTCTACATCACATACGGCCCATGGATTTGCCACTTCTCTCTCTCTCCGGGCTCCTTTAGGCCCATTTGCTTCCTCAAGGCCTATTTGTTTATTTCATGGGCCTGCGATCCATTATTCCTGGTTCTTGGGCTTAATGGTTTTTTCTATCCACTTACTAACTCTTTTCTACCCATGTTGCTGGGCTTCTTCTTTCTATTGGGCTTCCCAAAATGATCATCAACACCGTGTCAACTTTACTTTCAACTGCATATTAACCTAGTTGGTGATTTGTTTATGTTACCACGCGTATTGCATGTTAATCAGATTAATTAATTAACTTGACTAATTAATTGGTTAATTCATCACAATGAGTCAATATATTCTTGGCATTCTTAAATACTGTATGAAATTTCAAGTTTGAATATTTATTAAACTCTTTAAGCCTAAATTTTGATATTTAATTTTTCCAAATGGAAATCTATTATTTTTTCCTTGTTTTATCGTGTTTGTTGCAATATCTAAAACACTTCTTCTACACAAGATCTATATGGTCATCAAATCAACTTCCTCTAGTCGTGACACAAACATAGGTGTCGTTTGGATTCAGCGTTTTCTGTTGAATCCAAGCTGCGTTTTTCCTTTTTTTTTTTTTTTTTTTTTTTTTTTTCCTTTTTTCCTCACTTCACGTGTTCCAGGGACAATAAGCACTGTAGCGCACTGTAGTAGTACTGTAGCAGTACTGTTTATCACTGTTCATGCACTAAAAAATATTAAAAATGGGTCCCACGATACTATTCACGCATTTAAAAATTATTTTGCTACAGTACTTTCAGTTTTCAGTTTTCAGTTTCAGCAACAATAAGTTCAATCCAAACAGACCCAAAATGTAAGATCCACAGAAACGTGAAAAGCATATTGCATGTGGCTGTAATTGTTGTGTGCAGTTTCCCATAAATTTAAAACTATTTGAAGGCCATCTAAAAACTCATTCTAAGTCCATTTAAACTACTTCCAACTCATTTATAGATAATCAAAATTCTTATACCAAAACTTATCATTAAGTCAAATATAAATTTCAATGAAAATTTTATTATACTTTAGAAAATTGGTTTTGCCTTTTCAAAAGATTTTCACAATGAATGAATTTTCATAACTTATTCAGAATATATAATAAGCATTAACAAAATTCATTGTATCAGAATAAAATAAGTAACATTAAAAGGTAATTATATAAATAGTTCAACAAACTATATATATATGGGTTGAGTTCAAGTTACACCTGATGTAACTCTAAATAATATTACACCACTTAATATTTTTTAATTGAATGCAAATTTTGACAAATTTACCGTTAGATTACATTATCTTCGTATATTTTCCATACTTACAAAATTTCAAGGTGATCAAAGATTAATAGCCATGATAGTAAATAACATCTAATTGACATGAAAATTGGCATGATTGTTAAAAACATTTAGAACATGTAATTTAACGGTAAAATTTTAAAAATATAAATTCTATAACAATTTATTGGATGCTATAATATATTATATATATATATATATATATTAAATGAAAATTAAGATCTTACTTTGCATGATTGGGAGAAACTCCTTGGAAGAAGACTTTAGTCTGTGAAGGCTGAATGTTGGCGTCAATCCATTTAGCCCAAGTTGTTAACCCAATCTTATAAGCTTCCATACGATCCATCTCTTTCAAAAGCTTGTTGCCAATTTGAAAATAATCCCATCTTGAATACAAAATTAAATTCATTAGGAGAAGCTCAGACAGACTACATCATTAATTAATTATATGTTAAGGGATTTTAAAGAAGCTCTTACGTTTTAGAGCGCCCAGTGTGTGTCCACCAGTGGTTGGTGTTGAAGATCAGCACGTCTACTCCTTTCCACAGTTTGCCAGTGCTGATGGTATCGAGCTTTAGAACTCTACCAACCCTTTCTCTAACCACATCCACCAGGAATCCATTTTTCATAAATATAACTGTTACTCCGTATTCCTACACAATGCAAATAATAATAATATTCATTTGAATAAACACATTATAAAGTTGCATACAAATACTTTCTCAAAAAAAAAAAAAAAGTTGCATACAAATATAAAACAATACTATTAATGTTAGGCATATTAATAATTACAAGTCTCAAGAGCTTTGTAGGTGTAACTTTAATTAACACAAACATGTGAAAGGTGCCAATTAAGTTACACAAAAACATCTAAACTTTAATTAAATCTCATATTTCCCAATTATTTGAATTATATATATATTGAGATAAAAGATAGAAATTTCATTAAAAGGTAAAAAAAAGTATACAAAGGGGTCTAGAACTCGGCCAGGCAAGAAAAAGTAACAAAGAAACAGGGGACACCTACAATAATTACACTGCATATTTTGCATGTACCGATGTACGTTTGTGAGCAATAGGATGTGTAGAAGTGAAAGTTACCTACGATTTTGAATAATACAATGAAATCAATTATTTTCAACACTATGAGCCTTGTAGCTCTCAATTGTTTGACATCTTTTGGTATTTTCAAAAAACCTCTAAAATTTTAATTCCCTCGTCCCCAACTATCAAGTATATAATAATAATAATAATAAATTTTCACCTTTCGTCTATGCTTATACCACTTTATAAAGCAAAGCATATTGATTTACGTATGAATGAAATGAAATCGCACATCTGAGAAATTTTGGTTTACAAAAGAAAAGAAGCCTACCGAAAATGAGAATGTGGTTTGGCTTATGGTGTACTTTGAGTTGGGGACCGCTGAGTGAAGCATACAAGTTAGAGACTGCCACATATTGTTACTTAAGGAGTCTCCCACAAACATGATCTTTTTGCCTCTGTATCTTTCCAAGAAATCCCGACCGTTAAACCTATACAGCAATGTCAAGGAGACAAAAGTCACTATATGCGTGTGTAATTCATTGAAAATTTAGACATGGCCTAAAAGCACCAAGAATCACTTTTTTTTTTTTTTTTTTTTTAAGTGAAATTCTAGTAAATATGGACGAAAAATAAGAGAAAACATTAATTATAATTTGCCATTTCAACGTATTGTGAAAAAAGTCATGAAATTTTCATAGCCAATAATATTATTCTTTTCATATTTTGAGCTATGTGCCATTGTCAAGAAAAAGTTTAGAAACGTCATTTTTGTGTCACAATTTTTACAATAATTATAGAGTATTCAATTATTAATAGTAGAAAAAATGTGACTAATTTATGTAAAAGTGATAAAATCGATCGCATCATCAATCAAACTGTGATAAAAAGAATCTGACAGTTTCTCAAAAAAAAAAAGAATCTGACAAATATATATATTTTTTAAGATTGGAGCTACAGTGAGCTTTCAAAGATTAAAGCTCACAATATCTCAGTTGCTATTTTTTTTTAAGTTTAGCATATTTGTTGTAACTTGCTTTTTGGTGCTTTTTACAAACTTGATGTTAAAATTTAACATTTATAACATTTAGCATTCTTAATGAGAATGCTCTTAGAGCATTTGCACCTGGCATGCCATATGACATATGTATGGTGCATTTAGCATTTTTTCCCAAAATCTCCCCAACATCAGGACTGCTAAAAGCCAAGTATTGTAAAAAAATTTACAATTGTGCTACAGTGCAATTCTATCTTTAGAATTGCACTATAGCACAATTCTAAACTTAAATACTATTATTTAATTCTTTATCTCTCCTACTTTTTATTAAATAATGATAACACACTCTCTCTCTCTCTCTCTCTCTCGTTACTCTTCTCTCTTCCTTCTCTCTTCAAACCCAAAACCCATAGCCACCACACTTTCTCTGCTCTCTTCCTTCTCTCTTTCTCGATGTAGATCGGTTGGCTGACGGTGGCGATCGAGTGTGGTGGTTGATTGGTGCGGATTGGTTGATCAGGTGTGGTGGTTGATCGGTGCAGTGGTGTGGTGGTTAATCGGTGCGATGGTGGTGTGGTAGTTGATTGATGCGGATTGGTTGGTTTGGGTTGGCTTGGTGGTGGTGTGGTGATGGTGTGGTGGTGGTGTGGTGATTGATGATGGTGGAGCCGTGGAGGTGGGGACCGTGGGTTGCTTTTTTTTTTTTTTTTTTTTTGGGGTGTTGATGGTAGATTATGAGTTGGTAGTGGTAGTGTCAGGTGTGTGTAGTGCAATGGTGGTGGGCTTGTGGTGATGGTGGTTTCAGTAAATGTAGCGGTTCTTGAACAGAAAGAATGAGAGAGAAAGAGGAAATAATATGTTGTATTGTAAATTATGGTGATTTTGGGATATATTATTTTATTGTGTAGAAATATTATTTTAATGAGTAGAATAGGAAAATAAAATTTAGGATGTTAGGAGTGTTGTAAAATGATATGGTATAAATGATAAAGTAGATTTTGAGATGGTAAAATAGAATAGTTTGTAGATTCTTGATGCGAATGCTCTTACAATTTGTAAATCAAGCTAGGCTGATGACCTGCAATCTAAATGAATTAGACAACCCTCCAAGTATCAAACCCATATTTAATGATTTGCAAATTGGATTTTACAATCCATAATTATGTTGAACTTAATGACCCATTTTGTTCCACCAATCGACCTAAAGGAGCTACGATCTTTTGGAATAAATAAACAACCCACAATTATAACAGGTTAAAAATAAGCAATAAATATTTTGTAGATTTGATAAATTACCACAATTATAAAAGGTTAAAAATAACCAATAAATATTTTGTAGATTTGATAAATTACCAACTATAAGACTTAACTTTTTGAAGAAAAGGTCCGTTTCTTCAATTTTGTCTGGGTCATCATTTTTTCTTTTGGCTAAAATGCAAAACTTACCCTCTAAGTTTCACTATTTTTCGTTTCAGTCTTCTAAGTTTGCATTTTGTCATTTCAGTCCCCTAATTTTCAATCATTTTCAATTTAGTCTTCCGTTAATATTCCGTCCATAACTACCGTTAATTTGTCCAAAAACGATGTTGTTTTGCCCTTTATTGAATCTTTAATTTATATTTAATTATTTATTTCTTAATTAAAAAACGATAATAATTTTTTTTTTTAAAAAAAAAAAAAACCCAATCCATCCCCCATATGAAGAACACGAACCTTCTGAAGAATAAGAAGGAGAAACCCCACTACCCACTCTGCCTAACTACCTAACCCATCAATAATTGAGATCGAGAGGGAGAAAGTGAGATCCAGAGGGAGAAAAAGAGATCGACAGACATAGAGGTCAAGAGATCGAGAGGGAGAGAAGCTACTCGGCAGCTCGCCTCAGGCCAATCCTCAGCGCTCCGCTCCAGGTGATGTACTTGATTCCGGCCAAAATACCTCCTCTCCCTCTCGGTCTCTCAATGCAGTGCCTGTGTTCTCAGCCACTGGAGTCATAAACCATGAGGCTAGAGAACCTTGGGTGCTTGAGCATCACTGAGTTGAGTACCTGGGTTTATGGGGTTCTTTAACCCGATTTCTCAATAGATTCCTTGGTTTATTTCAGGTCGGAGGAAGAGTCTTTTTGTTGGGGTTAAATGTGCGTCAATCTCTCAGTTTCTTCCTCATGATCTGCTGGTATTAGAGCCTTACTAGGTTCCTCTAATTTGCTTTCTGTTTGTTTGTTTGTTGTTTTTTTTTTTTTTAAAAAAAAAAAATTTTAAATTAACGTTTTTATCTAAAATTAAGAAAAAAAAAAAGTGATGAAAGGTAGTGATGTACGGAATATTAACAGAAGACTAAATTGAGAAGAATTGAACTTAGAGGACTGAAATGACAAAATGCAAATTTAGAGGACTGAAATAAAAAATGGTGAAACTTAGAGAGTGAGTTTTGCATTTTAGGCTGTGTTTGGTTGCCGTAAAACGTTTTCCAGAAAAGGAAAATATTTCTGTGTTTGGTTGCATTTCAAAAAAATTTCCGGAAAATATTTTCTGGTGTTTGGAAAAGAAGAAGGAAAACACAAATCCAGAAAAACACAAGCCACAACCCAGAAAACACGAATCCAGAAAACACGATCGCGATCCAAGATCGCGATCTCGCGAAGGCGAGATCGCGATCAACGTCGCGATCTCGCGTTCGCGAGATCGCGATCAACGGCGCGATCTCGCGAAGCGTCGATCGCGGTCGTCGGACTAGTCTTCTCCTCTCGCGCGCGCGGATTGGAGCTCGGACTGGAGATCGGCGTGGACTGGAGCTCGGACTGGTCTTCTCCTCTCGCGTGCGCGCGCTCTCTCTCTCTCTCTCTCTTTTTCCGGAAATCCTTTGAAGTGAAAATGAGGGGAGAAATTCATTTCCGGGTCAAAGGTGAAATTAGTGGTCAACCGGAAATCATTTTCCGGAAAATAATGTTTTCCGTGACAGCCAAACACATGGATTTTCCAGAAATTGATTTCTGAAATTGGTTTTCACCCAATTCAAACGCAGCCTTAGCCTTTCCTTTTTTCCTTCTTCCTCTTAAATCATGGTCCAAGTCGATTTGTTTTTTGGGATATGGTATTAAAATGGAATTTATGTTTTGAAAGGTGAGAGATTTCAGAATCCAAATAATTAATAAGCTTGAGGAAGTGTCACATGTGTGGGCTTGTATGGTAGAGAATTTGATTGGCAAAGCTTTCACCTTTGAAAACTTATTCTAATCCAATCCCACCGCTTAAACACCTAAAACAATCCAGGAACATTTTCAATTTTCAATCCTATTCAGGCTACATAACTTTTAGTTGGAACAATCCCATGAGTCTTCATCTTAAAATTTATATTTTACAGGTTCCCTGACAGTCCAGCAACAAATTGACTAAGTATTTTTATTTTTTGAGAATGAACAAATTGATTAAGTAGAATGTCGAAAATAATAATATAATAATTTAGAGAAGGAGAAATTATTTACCTTGGAAGGTCACAACCATTTGGCTGCCATCTATATTTGAGGTATTCACGATCAGGTCTACCATTCTTCACGCAATCAAAGCCCTGTCCGATGAAGGGACAAGTGGATGCATTATAAATCGGGTACGAATAATCAAAAACCCATCTCCCTTGAAAGTAATCGCAGCCTTGCACTTGTTGGTATTGGAGTGATGTCGCTACTAGTACTATGGATAGAAATAAAGCAAACCAAAAAGCCATTTTAGATTGTCTTAAACATAAGTTTACAATTGGGGGCCAAATAAACGCCATAGATTAAGACTATATAAAAAAATAAGTTGGAGGTCAGAGAGGCAAATCACTGTCTTTTATATTTAGGGCTTCCTAGGATGTTTTGGTTGATATTTCAGTTTATTTATTTATTAAAAATATCCGGCCGCCAACCAGGGAAAGACATATTTCTTAACAAAGTTGATATTAATTACCATAAATAGAATCGTTATACATGGCAACTTCAGCCAAAATTGGCCAAATACCACTATTATTGAAAACATTTTGCTATTCACCACTATTTGTGAAATATTTAGAAATTTACCACCTTTTTGAAACTCGATTTTGTGAAAATCGAGTTTTTCATGGTACTCGAGTGTGAAAAAATTTTGAAATTTTTTGATATAACTCGAGTTCATGGAACTCGAGTACCATGGAAAAATTTTGAAATTTTTTTATGTAACTTGAGTTCATGGTACTCGAGTTATCATGGAAAACTTGATTTCTACAAAATCGAATTTCAAAAAAGTGGTAGATTGCTAAATATTTTCATAAACAGTGGTAAATTCATACATATTTTTCCAAACAGTGGTTTGTGGCCATTTTGGCCCAAGAACCTATTTCTATAAACCTTATTCAATCCAAAGAGACAGATAGAGAATATAATAAAATAATGATGTTTTCTTTTCTTAAAAAGAAAATAGTGTTTGGGACAAGAAACCTCTCTCTCTCTCTCTCTTAATGAGTATTTAAAATGTTGAGAAAGTGACACATAAGTGGCCGAATGGACAATGGAATACGCTTTTTTCACCAACTGTCATTTAAATCTTTCAGGTTGTCAAATTTGAATGCACTAGTTGTTGATCTGTTTGCACAATTTTTTATTTATTTATTTATTTATAAATTAATTGTTAACCATACAATGTGCGTGCATATATCTTATTTGAGTAGCGTTAATTTTGCTTCTTTTTCTTCACTTTTTGAGATTGGATGAACTTGCATGAGATTTTTTTTTTTTTTTTTTTTTTTCAATATATTTGTTTCTTTTACTCTCAAATTTTTTTTTTTTTTTTTTTTTAAAAGTTGTGTATATATGAGTAATATATATAGAACATAGACATTGAAATAATTATATATTTTAAAGGTCATTCAATCAGCATTTACTTTAGAGTTTTGGAAAAGTCTCATTTAAACCAGTTAGTCATGTAACTCTCCTCCTTGTAGGAGTTCTCTCTCTCATTCCCTAAATGAGCCTCTCCCTCCCTTCGGGTTACCCCAAGGGTTTGAATTTTCTCTTTTATTTTCGCTCTTACTATTACTATAGTCACTATGGCGGATGATGTGATTTATGGTTTGCGAAACATGAAGCAAACTGCTGAAGAGGAAGAAGTTATAGCGATATCGGATGAGGGTAGACTGCCTGAAATCGAAAGTTGCAATTTGAGTTTAATTGGTAAGTTTCTGACTTGAAAGGCTTTCAACAAGCGGGCAGCCATGAATACACTACGTATAGTATGGGGGATACAGACTGGCATGCAAATTTTAGAGGTTGGATTGAATCTCTTTCAGTTCAAGTTTCAGTCCAACTTTGATCTAAACCGAGTGTTGAAAGGGGGACCTTGGAGTTTTGATAATCAGTTGCTCATGCTTAAAAAGTGGCAGAAAGGGATGATCGCGAGTAATGTGAAACTAGACTGTGCTTCTCTTTGGATCTAGATTTGGGGGGCTCCATTTGATATGGTGTCCCCCCAAGTAGCAACTGAGGTTGGCAGTAGACTAGGAGTTTTGAAAGATGTTAAGAGACGCAGAAAACAGGATGTTCCAATCTACTTCATGAGGGTTTGAGTTGCAATGCCTATATCAAAATAGTTGAGGCGTGGAGGATTTATTGCGGATTTAGATGGGGAACGAACATGGGTGAATTTTAAGTACGAAAGACTACCTATATTCTACCACTTCTGTGGCCTTCTGGGGCATGATTTAAATCATTGTGCTAGACATTTTGCTGCAAAGAAACATGGTGACGAGGTTGATTATCAATATGGGGACTGGCTGAGAGCTTCCATGGACGGCAGAGATCACTACCACGAGACGGTGCTGCAAATTCTAGGCAGCAACCGAGGAGGCCCGTGAGTCAGGGATTGGATGGCACTCCATGAGTCTTCCAAGGCGAAAATCTGGGGATAAACCTGGATATCCAACAGGCCCAGTCTAAGAATGATGGTGCAAAGAATATTCAAGAAGGAAAGTCTATCGTAGATGAGGATATAGACAATTTAAATTCAAACTATAAGGTTCCTAAGGATATGCAAGGCCTTAATTTCGAGGATGAGGATATAGTCAAGTTTATTTCAAATTCTGAGACTCCTAGAGATATGCAAGGCCCTATAATCGTGGAGGAGTTTGCTAGAAAGTTGAAGTTAATCACTAAGACTTCGAAAGACACGTAAGGTGGTGACCCAAGTAGACTAAAATTCTCCAAGCCTAAGTCCACGTGGACTAGAATTGTGAGAATGGATTATGGACTGAGGAATGTGATTAAGGCAATGGACGTACCATTACTAGGAAATAGAGTTAGTACACATAATACTAACCTTTCCATACAGTGTGATGAGGAGGAAGTTCAGAGAGCGAAGCATGAAAATGTGGTTTAGAATTCTAATGATACATCGACGAGGATTGTCACCCTTGCCAGGAGCAATGAGGCTTCTAAGCTAGAACTGCCAAGGACTTTTGAACCCTTGGACAAGTCAAAGCCTTCACAAAATTGTGAGAGAACAAGCTCCCAATGTGTGTTTTCTTATGGAGACGGCTAGATAAAGAAGGGTTTGATAAGCTATATGGCGAGTTACCTTTCCCGAATAGGATTATCGTAAAGAAGCTTGATTCAGGTGGTGGCTTGGCTTTGATATGGAAGAATGAAGTGCAGATAGAGTTAATAAATTTTACAACTAACCATATTCTTGTAAAAGTTAAAGAAGATGACGGGTATGAGTGGTGGCTGACATGTTTCTATGGCTAGCCAGATGTGAGTCAAAGAAATAAGTCTTGGGTGTTATTAGATCATCTCAAATCTTTTATGGGTGACCCTTGGATGTTTATTGGGGACTTCAACGTCATTCTTCACTCTACAGAGAAGCTAAGCAAATAGCCACCTTAATTGAACCATATTAATGCATTCCGTGAAGCTTTGGAAGGGTGCCAACTTAAGGATTTGGGATTTAAAGGCTATTTGTTTACCTAAAATAATAAGAGACCAGGTGAGGTGAATACAAAACTCAAGTTAGACAGAGTAGTAGCAACAACGGAGTGGAAAATCAAATTCCAGCTTAGTTCAGCAACTCACTTACCCCCCCCCCCCCCCCAATGCATCGGATCATCTCCCAATAGTTCTTCAAACAAACCAATACAGAAAGAGTAACATGCAGAGAGGGCAAGGATTTAAATTTGAAGAGGCTTGGCTATTATGGGAGGACTATGAGGAGGTAGTTCAAAATACATGGGATGCTACTGTAAATGATGGACACGGGATGGAGATTATAAAACAGAAGTACAGGTTTGTGGGGAGAATTTGAGGACCTCAGGGCTGTCCAAAACAAAGCCGAATGTTGAAGATATCAAATAGCTTCAAAAGAAATTGGAGGTGTTGAATAGTGAGGAGGTCACTGAGGTGTCAAAAGCTGAATTTGTAGAAGTAAGCAAGACATTGGATGACCGATTGATGAAGCATGAGATTTATTGGGCTTAAAGGTCTAGAACTTCCTGGCTAAAGCATGGAGATAAAAATACAAAAAAATTTCATGCTAAAGCTTCACAAAGAAGGAGGAGAAATCACATACAGGGAATTAAAGACATGGATGGCAACTGGGTGGAAGAGAAGGAAGACATTGCTGAGATGGAAACTAACTACTTTGATAGTTTGTTTAATGTAGGTGGATGCTACTAGATGGATGAATGCCTTAACACGGTGATGCACAAGGTAACCCCAGACATGCAACAACTACTGTCCAGTGAGTTTACTAATAATGAGATCAAGACAGCATTGTTCCAAATAGGACCAACAAAGGCACCTGAACCTGATGGTATGAATGCATTTTTTTACCAAAACTTTTTGGCATGTTGTGGGTTATATTGTAATTGCTACTATTCTGGATTATCTTAATTCGGGTTTCATGGTCCCTGAAATTAACCACACTAATATTGTGTTGATTCCTAAAGTAAAATCACCTGAGAAAATGTCTAATTTCCGGCCCATTAGTCTGTGTAATGTTATTTACAAAATTATTTCCAAGGTGTTGGCTAACAAGTCGAAATGGATCCTCCTAAATGTTATCTCATCTACTTAGAGTGCATATGTTCCAGGTCGTCTCATAACTAATAATGTCTTGGTGGCATATGAATTATTACACACTATGCATTCTAGGAAGAAAGGCAAAAAAGGCTCTCTTGCACTGAAGCTTGATATCAGCAAGGCGTATGATAGGGTGGAGTGGACATTCTTGAAGGATATAATGACCAAATTGGGTTTCCCAGAAGTATGGATTAATTAGGTGATGGGGTGTGTCACTACACCTTCCCTCCCTGTCCTAATTAATGGAAAACCCTATGGTAACATCAAACCATCTAGGGGTATCCGTCAGGGTGATCCCCTTTCGCCATACATATTTCTTTTGTGTGCAAAAGGCTTCAATTCACTACTAGGGGTATCGCATTAAAGGTGTTTCTATATGCAAAAGGGCGCCATCAATTACAAATTTAATGTTTACAGATGATTCCATCTTATTTTTCCAAGCTACTCTTGGGGAGGTTGAGGTCATCAATGAAGCTTTGAGAACATATGCCAATGCATTAGGGCAATGTATTAATATGGAAAAATCATTGGTGTATTTTAGCAGCAACACCCAAGCTAGCCAAAGAGCAAGGATTGTATCTACACTTGGGGTGAAGGAGGTGGAGTGCTTTGAAACATATTTGGGCTTACCTACCCTGGTAGGAAGGGTGAAGTACCATACATTTTCTTATTTGAAGGATAGAGTTTGGAAGAAATTGCAAGGATGGAAAGGAAGCATATTGTCTAGGGCAGGAAAAGAAATACTCATAAAGACTATTGCTCAAGCCATCCCAACCTATACTATGGGAGTGTTTCAATTACCTGTGAAACTATGTGATGAATTAAATGCCTTGTGTGCTATGTTTTGGTGGGGTTAAGTAGGGAATGAAAAGAAAATTTACTGGAAAAGTTGGGCCGGTCTTTCTCAGAAAAAAAATGAAGGTGGTATGGGATTTCGAGATTTGAGGTCGTTCAATCTTGCAATGCTGGAAAAACAAGGGTGGAGATTGATACATGCATGAGCAAGACTCTCTTCTTTATATATGTTTTAAAGCTAGATATTTCCCTCGATGCCAATTCTTAGATGCCGCTGACTCACCCAATAGTTTGTTTGTATGGAAAAGCATCATGGCTGCCATGCCAAATCTGAGGAGTGGCTGCTGCTGGAGAGTGGGGAATGGAGAAGCTATTCGGGTAAGGAAGGATAAATGGATTCCAAACTATCCCTCGAACAAAATACTGCATCCAGTGGCTGAAGAGCTTGCCACAAAATCCTTCCAACAAGGGTGAACCTTGCTAAACGAAAACTAATATCAGATGACAGACGCCATTGCTGTAAGAGAGTTGCTGAGACTACCATCCATGCTATTTGGGAATGCAGACCTGAACAGGATGTTTGGGCAGGAAGTATCACTTCGCTGCAGAATTGGTCTTCGAACTGCATTTTATGCATTTTTTTGAATGTTTGTTGAGCAGGTTACTGCAGCTGGAGCTTTTCCTTGTTCAAGCGTGGATTATATGGAACCAAAGAAACGCTGTGGTGCATGGAGGACAACTGAAGGAATCGGGTTGGCTAAATAGACAAGCTGCAAAATATCTTGATGAATACAAGAAAGCCCAGGAAAATCTTACAGCTTCAAATGTAGCATCAGGCAGATTCGTATGGCAGGCTCCACCTCCAAATAAGTATAAATTAAAACTTTGATGCTACTTTTTTTTGGACCTACAATGCTTAGGGTTTGGAGCAATTATTAGGAACACAAATGGTGAGGTTATGGCGGGAAAGTCAGCTAAAGGTCCCTATGTGCACAGCAGCGAAAAAGCAGAGGTTCTGACATGCTGAGAAGCTATCGAATTTTCCATGGAAGTGGGGTTTTCTAGGCTGATCATTGAAGGGGATAGTCTGAATGTTATTAGAGCTCTCTCGAATTCTGCAGCAAACAGCTCCTTACTTAGCCTCATCTATGATGATATCAGATGTAATCTTAGAGGAATGCAGGTTATGTCCTTTAGATACTCCACCGTCAGCGACGGATGCTTTGTACTAGGATTCTTTATGTATCAATGAATGATTAAACTCTTTGTTCTCAAAAAAAAAAAAAAAATCAGCATTTACTTTTTAATTGTGTTTACTCTTAAATCATTATATAGGACAAATAAAAAGAAAGAAAATATATTACTGTCATTATTTTAATAACGATTTATAAGTAATTAATTAAGTGAGCAAATATATTTTTTAAAATATTTTAATACTATAAAGTTTATTACGTTGTTTTGTGTAAGTGTATTTCACAATTTTGTTTTTGGGTGGTTTTACGACCATGATAGTAGAACAATATTTCTATTATGACCAATGATGTATAAGACAAAACCATTTCTTATATATCTAATCTAATATCTATCATAAGTAAAGCAAAAGCCTCTTCTAAAACTCTACCATTTGACCATTCCAATTCAAGATCAGAATTTACACGGCATAGGCTAAAAGGCTAAAGCCATGCACAGGTTAAATGCATATTTAAAATAGTTATTTTTAAGGGGGATGAAATAGGGTCTTTAAATTGCAGTATTTTTTTTTTTTTTTTGAGAAATAATTACAACATACTGCAAACCCCACAACTCGAACCCTTTCTCCCCTAGACCTCCAAGCACTTTGTATATGGGGAGGTACCAATTCAGCTACAAGGCCTTTGGCATTGCAATATATTTGATGTATCATTAAGTTATCATTTTTTTTGTTTGATATTTGATAGCTAAAACAAAGGAGAGGGATAAACAAATATATATATATATATATATGGAGAGAATCCCAAAATTGAGATTTAAGATTAAAATTATGTATTATATATATTTGTAGAGAATTTACCATTCATCATGTTCTCCTACATCTCACTTTATATCATGATTGCTCACATTCTTGAGTATTTCACAAGTGGGTTGAATCAATTTCAAGCTAAATGTTGAATTGCCAAGGGCCTTGTAACTAAATTGGTACCTTTGTGCATAGGGCCATAGGGGTCTAGGGGGGAAATGGTTCAAGTTGTAAAGTTAGCAGTTGTTAGGACATATGTTATTCACTTGTTAGGAACATATGTCACTATTTTATGTAATTGACTAATCCTTTGACAAAACGCACTTTACTTGTAATTGGGTAAATCTAGGTGTTTTTAATACTTCAAAAAACTGTGTTTCAAGATTAAGTGTTGAAGTCATCAAGTCTGTCCAAGAAACAAGTTGAGAAGTGCAAGTTCATTAAAACTCGACAGTTAGCATGTGTCGAGGTTTAAGAAGCTGTTCAGCTCGTGTGCTCGACACCTACTCGACACTTGCTTGACACCTCCTATCTGTCGAGGTTTAAGAAAGAAACAGAAATTCTGATCTGTTTTCTTGGAATCCGTGAATGTGTTTTTGGGACTTCTTTTCTCCTAACCCTAGACATATATAAAGCTTATTTTAGAGGCCGTCATATAAGAGAATACAAGGAGAATATATGTAAAAGGTGACTGTTGCCTTATTCTCTCTGAAAGAAGCTACTGCGTTTTTCGCGCCTTAGGGTTTTGTAACCAAGTGCTTCTTGATCTTCATTATTGATGAAGTGAAGAACTTTGCAGCCAATATCTTCTTCAAGTTGGTGTGTTAGTTACGTACTGGAAGTCGTGCATCATTGGTTAGTCACGTACTAGGATCCGTGTAAAAGGGTGGCGTTCATATATTGAAGAGTTCAGAGGTTCTGAAGTGGTAAAAGGTTTCTGCTGTAAGTTCATCTACATGGATTGTAGAGTTTAGGGACAAAGGTTTTGTACTAGATCTAAAAATTCTCTTTACTATAGTGAATTGTTTTTCGGGAAGGTTTCCCCTCAAGTTTTTTACTGTGAAACTAGTTTGTTTCATTGGTTTTCCTGGGTCATCATATCTTGTCTTACTTATTTTTTCCGCTGCATGATTTTGACATGATATTGATGTTTGTTTGTTTTAACATGTTTTATTCATAATAAATCTAATTAATAATTTAGGTTTAAAACTTGTTAATTCTTTCAACTGGGGTCTAAATTTCCCAACAACAATATATTGTAATTATCTTTATAAATAAATAAATGTTGAATTCTATAAAACTTTTTTTTTTTTTTTTTTACCTTTTCACTAAATGGATCTAATGTAAAACAAAAGAAAAAAAATACAACAGAATATTTACATTCGTCATACCATAGGGCTTGAGCAACTTCCCCAATAAAGTTAATGGAAAAAAAATGGCTATCTACCTATTATGATACAACTCTTATTCATCCAATTGAACACTGCATCTATTCTCTAATATCTGCCAAGAGCTTCTGGATGTCCCAAGCCACATATATAAACTATATAAGCTTGCTCTATATAGCCATAGACTTCATTACCAAGCTCCATCTACCATGACTCTTTATGGTGGTGTTGATGAATGAAGTTTTGGATATACGCCAGAATGGAAATTAGATATTTATACTGTTTTTAGTTATCTTAATGATATGAGAAGAGGAGTTGAAAGAAATTTAACGGCTAATTAATCATAATAGCTTGTAACCCCATGCAAATGGATATAATTCCTATATATATCATTTAAATACTATTGATAGTCATTTTTATATTTTGTTAACTCTTTAAAAAAATTTGTAAGGATATTATTAGGTATAAAATGTAAATTGTCCATTTTTAAAAAAAATTATTGTGAAGCACTTTTTTTTTTTTTTTTAACGATTCATTTATTCTAGACTTTTTGATTTTTATACTTAATAATTCACTTGGATGAATATTTATGATGTGGACTCACATTTGATTCTAAATTTAAAAAATAAAACTCTTTAAGAATAAATAATTTAGAATACATGGCGCAAAATTGGAACTTTAATTTGGAATTCTAATTTGAGTTTCTCTTAGGTTCACCTATTATATATATATATATATATATATATATATATATGAGTGTAATAAATGAGTAGATTGAATAAAAAATATAGATGTAAAAAGGAGAGAAGAAAACTAATAAAAAAAAAATTAGAAGAAAACAAATCAAAGTTGGGTTAGTAGATTCTATTTAAGTTGTATTTGTTGCATATTCTCCACTTGAATTGTGCAATTGCCATACTTATAGACATGGACAATTAATTTATTGCCATCAATTTTGGGAGTTGAAGGGAATGTAATGGCTAATTAATTATATGAATGCATTAACTAAATATGCAGAATGATTAAAAAAAAAGTAAAAGGAAAAAAAAAGGAAAGAAAACAAAATCAAAGTGGCTAATGTGGGTTAATAGAATCCAATTAAGTTGTATTTATTTCATTTTTTTCCTATTTGAATTATATAATTTCCATACTCATGGACAAATAATTTTTGTTTGTTTGTTTGTTTTTTTTTTTTTTTTCAATTTTGAACATTGTAATTGTAGCGTCGTTTTTTCCCCCCAACTAATGAGCGTTGTTTAGGCATGCACTATAGAATATTAATTTTAAGCTCCTCTCAACTTTTGTAACTTGTACTATACTAACACCCACTTAAATATTTTCGAATTATATAATTTCCATTCTCATGGACAACTAATTTTTGTTAATTTTTTTTTTCAATTTTGAACATTGTAATTGTAGCGTCATTTTTTCCCCAATTGATGAGCATTGTTCAGGGCATGAACTATAAAATATTAATTTTATGCTCCTCTCAACTGTTGTAACTTGTAACACACTAACACCCGCTTAAATGTTTTCAATTTTCCCTCACAAATTGAAATGTAACACAAAGGGACATGTAGATTTTATTAATTAGTGGGCCGTAATTAAATTGATAGTTTTAATTAGATTGGCAATATGTGTATTATTGTTTTTTATTAATTCAATATTCAATTTTTCCCCACTAAAGCTTAAATGAGAGTAGTAATGAATTCTGATGGTTCAGTCTTAAATAATCCCGGAAAAGCAGGTGGAGGAGGCTTGTTACGCGATCATGAAGGTAATTGGGTGAAGGGATATGTTAGAGGCATCGGGTACACCAACAGCTTCATGGCTGAACTGTGGGCATTAAGAGATGGATTGAATATAGCTAGGGAGATGGGTGTGAACAACCTTATCATTGAGTTAGACGCGTTGAGCATTGTTTTACTTATGAACAATGAAGCTGAAAATATCATGATGGAACCTTTACTCTCTAATTGCAGGAGCCTCTTGAAGCAAATCCCAAACAAGCGTGTGCTTCATGTCTACCGTGAAGCAAATCAATGTGCAGATGCTTTGGCAAAGCTTGGAGCACAAACCGGCTCTAATTTTGTAGTTTTTTGTAACCCACCGCCTGTGGTGGAAAGTTTGTTAGCTTTTGATAATGCTAACTTGTTTTGTAATAGACTTGTTTCTTAGTTAATATTATATCTTGGTTTACCGAAAAAAAAAAAAAAAAAAAAAAAAAAAAAAAAAAAAAAAAAAAAAAAAAAAAAAAAAAAAAGAGAGTAGTAATGAATAGATGTGTGGTGCATATGTCATTCTAATCAGCTTTAATAGGACAAATGTCACTATGGTGTGCATCCTCCGGTTTTGGGGATCCATTCTAATCAGCTTTAATAGGACAAATGTCACTATGGTGTGCATCCTCCGGTTTTGGGGATCCAACCTTTATAATATACTAGTAAGTTGCCCGTGCGATGCACAGATAATGTTGTAATAGTTTATGCAATTTTTTATGAAGAATATTTTACATATATTACAACATATTTGTTATAAAATTTTGTTAGTACTAAGTTTATCATAAGAGGTAACAATTATAAATTGCAAACACATATTCATTATAATTATTTTGTTGAAGTAATCAGCAAAAAAGAAGCAACTTTAGAGTAATATTGTAAAATAAAAGTTGATAAAAGCATGTTAACATTCCATATTATTGATATTTATTTTGTGATGTAATAAAGAGCTTTATAAAAGTTGATAAAAGCATGGTAATTCATTCCATATTATTGATATTTATTTTGTGATGTAATAAAGAGCTTTATTGCAAGATTTTGTTTTTTGAATGCTTTGTTTTTTGAAGTATGTCAACGCTTGTAAAGCATGTTAAGGGGTATGTTATCATCATATGTTTCTTCATCTTCAATGTTTGAAGTTTTGTCTATCCTTATTTGTTCAATTTGTGAGCTGTTATCATTTTCTCCTTTTGTTGCACCATTTGTGTTGATCATTGATGAAATGGCACTGGAAGATTCTTGGCTGGATCTTATAAAGTTTGTGCTGGCAAATTTGTTGTCACTAAGATTTTGCATAGGTATCTGCATTCATATTAAATTTGAGCACGTTATTTACATCAGTATAGCGTAGAGAAAGAAATAATATAGCATACTGGCTCGTGTTTTTTTTTTGTTCCATACCTTTTTCTCATTTGAAGGTGCATCAAAAATCTTAGCAACTATGTAATTTTCAAAACCATCATTTAGATTGAATTCATTCAAGCGAAGTAGAAAAATGTATTGTCTTCCTAAAATTTTCTTAAGATCATGTGGGATTCCTTCTTCAATATCAATCTGCATATTAGGAATTTTAATTTATATTATAATCTATAGTTTTACAGTAAATTTAATAATTTAAATAAGTTGTACCTCTGTTTGTTTTTCAGCAAGATCTTTCGCAGATTTATTTAGGATTTTCTCAGCATCTCGATCAAATATGACAAAAGTTGTCTTGTCAGTTGAATCAAAGACTTCAATTTGAATCCTGTATCTGAAGTATTTTGCAATTGTTTAGTAATTATAGTAAGATGAATATGTTTATAAAAAAAAAAAATTTCAAACTTTGTAGTTAATGTGTGTGCCTCTAACCTTGGGATGGGCAGATTTGTTTTTGTTTCACATTTTGCGCACCAAAATGATCCTGATTGTGGTTTGACCTTTTTTCCACATAACACGCATGAAATATAATACCAACCTATTGTTGTATCAATGTTGCTTATTGTTGCAACACAATAGCAGTTAACATCTTCAATGAGTTTTGAAGTTAATATGTTTTTTTTTTTTTAAATAAATGATGTATTATTATATTTTCATGTAAATGATGAGTCTACTTTGAAATGATTAACAAACTTGTTTCGTAGGATCCCATTCAATGCATTTGAGCTATGATATTGTCTTCATATTGTTTGAAGAAAATTCCTCCTCTGAAAACTGTTTTGCATGTATTTTTGGTATTTCTTGTATATTTTTGCATGTGTTGTTAGGATCTCCTTACTTTATAGAGAACTGGTTATCAACCTTACCCACAAAAGCTTTATAAAGACTCTCAAACCAATACAAAAGGTATGTGTTACAAATAATCATGGTTACAAAGCAGCTTGATAACGCCCTATCAATATACCTTGCACATTGATAGGTGAGACACTTATAAAGGGGAAGCATGTGGCATAATTGGGCTAAACACTAAAAAAGCTAGGACCATGGATAGATTTTGATTTGAAATGCCTAGAGCTCAATGATGGAGCATCCTCATCTCAAAAGGAACCTTGGAGGAGGTCACTTATCCTATCATGTCAACATTAATTGTTTTTACTAATCTTCAATCCTTTTACACTAAATGTAACAAGACATGTCGTTACTAATCTTCAATCCTCTCAATGAGCTTAAGGAGATGATGTGTTGTCAGGATCTCTCCCACTCTATAGGGAATTAGACACCAACTCCACCCCTCTCCCAAACCATCAGAAAAGTTATGCATTACTAAACATGGCAAAACGGGCGGTTCGGGTCGGGTTAATCAGGTTGCGGGTCAAACAGGTCATGGGTCAAAAACGGGTCATTTTAAGTGGGTTAAAAATGAGTTCGGGTCAATCGGGTTGCGGTTCAAGTCGAGTTGACCCGTATTTTCACATGATTTTTTTTTTTTTTTTTTTTTAAGGAAAACAATATGTATTTGCTATTTGAAAAGTTATGCAACATATTACTTGATGTAAAATGCATTATTTTGAATTTACCACTTATATCAAGAATGAACTTAGTTAAACTTATTAATACTTATTCAATAATTTTAAAATTATACAAATCCTAATATTGCTATCTAAAACAAAATAACACAAAGATAAGTAAAACAAATACACAAGTTTTATTTTTACACAATATTAACATTTCAAAAAAAAATTACAAATGACTTATTAGATAACTCATTTGATAAAGAATAAAAACATATAAGGAAGTTACAATTTTGAAAATTAATTTTATAATCTATTATCAATTGTGGTTGGCACTCTATTTCAATTTGAGATATACATTAAAGTTTGATTGCTTACTTATTTATACATGGTCTCTTTTATGAAGATCATATCATTGTTAAGCAACACACACTCTAAGAAATATTATAATTTATTTTGAAAAGCCGTTTATTTTGAACATAAATTGTTAAAAAATAGGTCTAAGCATTCATAATTTATGTTAATTTGATACTTTGGCTTTATTATTTTCACACTTGTGAATGTGTCTCACACATGTCTACAATTTTAAATCTGTTTTTAACTCTACTGTAATCATATTATCTTGGCATGTACTTTGTTATTTGATATCTAAAAATCTTTACTCATTACAGAATGCTCAACCATTTATCTTTCAATTAATTTGCATATAGTTATGTAAATGTATCAATTGTTTCCTTAAAGCTCATAATAAACAATTAAACTAATATTGTCTTAATTTCAATTTTTTTTTTTACCAAAAAAAAAGTTTTAAAAAAATGGTTCAGGTCGAGTTGACCCGCAAAAAACACAGGTCGGGTCACAGGTCAACCCATTTTTGCTTCAGGTCAAAAAATCGGGTTCAGGTCAGGTATTTTTTGGGTCGGGTCAGGAAATTCTAACTTGTTTTGCCATGTCTATGCATTACATATCAATGTTACTCTGCAATTTTTCTCTCAAAAGTTGCAAGAAATTCTTGTACCGACGTAAACTGCTTCTTGCCAAACCCCCTGGTTGGCCCAAAGACTAGGAATAGATTGTTCCTATGTTTGAAGTTGTTATCTAGTAAATCTTCTCTCATCATATCACATTGTTCAGTCGGCCACCTTGTTGTGGTTCCCATTTTCGAATTCAACACATCACTAAAGAAAAAGAAAAAATTGTCAAAATGTTCACAATTCTTAACCTTGAAATTGATATTCATCTGACCAAAAAGAGTTAATATTAATATTTATATTAATCATATCTTTTATGAATACTTTGACTTGTTGACTCCAAACCGTCTTACACGTAACCGTGTGATGATTTTTCATTTTGTATCATATTCTTGATTTGTTGACTTTGTTTTGTGCACTATTTTCCTGTGGGTACCGCCATTTTCACATAGGTGGGGCTTAAACTTTAAGGTACTACCCAATGACATAATATTATAAGAAAAAGTTAACAGATATTAGGAACTTTTTTTTTTTTTTTTTTATGAAAAAAGAAAAAAAAGTAACTAATTCTTTTTATAATTTTTTTTTTAAATTTCTCGTTAAGGTAATATTGAAACTTTCTCAATATAATAGTTGATTCTCTTTTTGCCCACAAATTATTCTATTTTGCTGAAAGTCTTACATTAGCATCCGAAAATGCTATCTCGTTCCATTTTACCATTTCAAAAAGTTACTTTATCAATTATACCATACCATTTTACAACACACCAAATATCCCAAAATTCTATTTTTTTCCCATTTTATTTAAATATTCTTTTTTTTTTTTACTATTTCTCTTTTTCTATTCCTTTTCCTCTCTTTCTCCCTCAACCTTTAGCACCGGTTTCAACATAGAGCCACACACACACAAATCCATGATACACCGATCCACCTATCCAAACCCATCACCACACACACCGATCCACCTATCCAGAACCTTCTCTTATTTTCTTTCATCTTCACACCAAACAAAAATTGAACACAATCCAAGAGTTTCAAACCCAAAAAAAAAAAAAAAAAAAAAACCCACCACCGAAGCCCTCACGTCGATTCAAACCCATCGGAGCCCTCACACCGAGCCATCGGAGCCATCCGATTCCACCGTTGTCAAAACCCACAGGGTCTTAGGTTTGAAGAGAGCAGAGAGCAGATGAGAAAGAGAGAAGGAAGAGAGAGAAAAGAGGAGAAATAATGAGAGAGGAGAGAGACATTTCCGGGTTAAAAAGTCCAGAGGGTATTAAATTTTTTTTTTTTATACCATTCAGCTATAGTACCATCTTAAATGTAAGATGGTACTGTAGCTCTATGCCAAAAAATTTTTAGCATTTCCCAAGTTTAGCCTTCCAGTTGCTGAGCATTTTTTGGGCCTAAATGTCAAATGTATCTTACATTTGGCATTTGGCAGGCCCACTGCTAATGCTCTAAAAGCTAATTGTCTTTCCAAGTGGTTCTTCAAAACTTTGATTGCTGGCTTTTTTCTTTTTTTTTTTATTTTTTCGTGACTTGGTGATCAATATTTTTGCATTATTATCCTAAGTGCACCACAATTTTTAGGTAATAAAGGCTATATGCAGTTGTCCAAATTCGGTGACTTGTTGACTTGTTGCCTCTTTCGGGTACTTAGCATTTATACAGAATCAGTAGTATAATACTACAACGTGCTGGGATGACAAATATGGTACTCACAGTATATCTACTGATTTAAGTTGTGTACGTACTAAACTTTTAGTCGGTTAGGACTTGTTAGTCATCGTTTACCTCATGGGCTGTTTGCTAACTAAATGAGATAGTCTTTGGAATATATACCAATTCCACCCTTTTGTTTTTTTTAAGACTTTAAACCAATTTGTCTAGCTCATCATCTCTTCTCAAGAAAAATAATTAGAACCAATATGTCTCTTTTCAGTGGTTATGTTCTGAATTCATTTCTGCGGGGCTGATTGCAGTTTTTACTTTTTATATATCCCCCTGTAGGGCTTATCATTCAATTCGTTTTAAAATTCAAACCTGTTCTGTTATTTGACATTATGGATTCTAATTATATATCCTTAAATCATTGATCAACCTGTTGCAGATTCATTTCTATAAACTTTCACTCAAAAGTTTTGACTATGTGCATGTTAATTAAGTATGAGATTTATGACGACTAGGACTCAAACAATGCTGTCAGCAGTTCTTTCTTATTGGATTATGAGTTTATGACCAGAGGTAAAAATCTCTAACTACTGCATGCTTTTAGCATCACTTCTTTACTTCATGCCTCCTCTGTATGGCTAAAACCAACACTGCTTGTGTTCAAAATGCAGCATTCCATTCAATATGGATGACATTTCCAAGTTGATCCTCCAAATTGATCCTCCACCTCTTATTCGCAAAAACTCAGGCTTTACATTCTTATTACGACGCTCAGAATGACATCAAGTGGTTATACTTGCCTGCCAGCAATCTCTTCTCTTCTCAATTGGCAGTACCCTTTGAAGTTTGATGTTCCCACCGAACCTGTGTATATTTCATTTCCCACAGCTCAATGTGTAATTATACTAATCATTTTTTTTTCTTCCCAGGCTATTGTTTGGTCTTTCTTGGCTAATTATTACTAGTAAGTTTCCTGTGCGATGTACGGATAATGTTATAATGTTTTATGTAAATTTGTTTTTGGCAAATATTATACATATATTATAGCATATTTATTATAAAACTTTTATAGTAATGAGTTCATCATAAAAAGTAACAATTATAAATTGCGCACATATATCTATTATAATTATTTTGTTCAAGTAATGAGCAATAATTAAAACAATTTGGAGTAATATTGTATAATAAAAGTTGATAAAAGCATATTAATTCATTCTATATTATTGATTTTTATTATGTGATGTAATATAAAGCTTCATTACGAATTTTTTCTTCTTCAATGCTTTGTTATTGCGGTATGGTGATGCTTGTTGTCATCATCAGTTTCTCCATCTTCATCATTTGAAATTTAGTCCGTCCATATTTGTTCAATTTTTGAGCTTTCATCATTTTTTCCTTTTGTTGCATCATTTGTATTAATTACTAATGAATTGGCACCGAGAGATTCTTGATTAGATCTTACAAAGTTTGGACTTTGTCGCTAAGATTTTTCGTAGGTATTTGCATTTATATTAAATTTCAATGATGTGAAAGTTTTTTATAAATTTTTTATTTTTGTTAATTTTGGAATAGTGCAGTAAAAAGAATTAATATAGCATGTTGAATTGTGTTTTTTTTTTTTATTCCATATCTTTTTATCATTTGAAGGTGCATCAAAAATCTTAGCAACTATATAATTTTCAAAACCATCTTTTAGATTGAATTCATTCAAATGAAGTAGAGAAATCCATTTTTTTCCTAATTTTTTTTTTCAAATCACGTTGGATTCCTTCTCCAATATCAATATTTTTACAATAATTTAAATAAGTTGTACCTAAGTTTATTTTTCAGCAAGATCTCAATCTTGTAGATTTATTTAAGATTTTCTCGGCATCTCGATCAAATATCACAAACTTTGTTTTGTTAGTTGCATTAAAAACTTCAATTTGAATCTTGTATCTGAAGTAGTTTGCAATTGTATATATATAGTAGTTATAGTGAGATAAATATATTATCAATATTTGGAGAGTATGTAGTTAATGTGAGTTCCTCTAACTTTGGGATAGAAAGATTTATTTTTGTTTTACATTTTGCACACCAAAATGATCCTGCTTGTAATTTGACATTCCTTTTACAAAGTACACACAAAATGTAATACCAACCCATTGTTGTATCAATGTTACTTATTATTGCAATACCCTAGCAATTCACATCTTGCAATAAACTTTGAAATTAATATGTATTATTTTTTTAATGTAAATAATATGATGTATTATTATTATTTTACATAAATGATGAGTATAATTTGAAATTATTAACGAACCTGTTTCATAAGATCTCATTCAATGCATTTTATCTTTACTATTGTCTTCATATTATTTAAAGATAAATCCTCCTATGAAAATTGTTTTGCATGTATTTTTGGTATTTCTTGTATAGGATCATGTTTTTGACCATTCCTATCATTGAATTTTTTTTAAAGAAAATATTAAGTTAATGGCATTTTGTGAGATAGTATAAGCTATTTATTAGACTTTTTTGTTATTATAAATTTTGGAAATATGCACTTTCAATTATTTCAACAACCTGAGGGATCTCAAGATTTATATATATTTTTGTTGCACTGGTCGATGACAGAGAATTTGTCTGCATAAATTGCATAGAATATTATTAATAGACAAAAGCATATTGAATTGAAATTGGGGAAAAATGAAGAGATATTTCATGAGAATGAGATTTTGTTGAAGTATCATATATACGTGGGGGAGGAAGAAGAGAGTTTGTAAGAGGGTAAGAGTTTTTGCTTTGATTTACACGTGAGAATGGTCAAATTTGCGTCATAATATGTAAGGTAAGAATTGGGCCTGAGTTTTTCATAAGGTTTGATCTACTTTTAAAAGGTAATCCATTTTATAGTGAATAATTTTTGGTCTAATTGGTCTAATTGTCAAGAACAGTTCATATCAATATAATAGTAAAAATAAGTTACTATGATCTATTGAGTAACAGTTAAAAAAATTTAATAAAAAGAGGTAAAAAATGCTAAATTTATATAATAGTAAAAATAAGTTACTATGATTTATTGGGTAACAATAAAAAAAAAAACTTAATGAAAAAAGGTAAAAAAATGTTAAATGCAATAAGTTACTATGATCTATTGGGTAATAGTAAAAAAAAACTTAATAAAAAGAGGTAAAAAATGCTAATTTTATATAATAGTAAAAATAAGTTACTATAATTTATTGGGTAACAGTAAAAAAAAACAATATGTTTCTTCATCTTCAACGTTTGAAGTTTTGTCTATCCTTATTTGTTCAATTTGTGAGCTGTTATCATTTTCTCCTTTTGTTGCACCATTTGTGTTGATCATTGATGAAATGGCACTGGAAGATTCTTGGCTGGATCTTACAAAGTTTGTGCTGGCAGATTTGTTGTCACTAAGATTTTGCATAGGTATCTACATTCATATTAAATTTGAGCACGTTATTTACATCAGTATAGCGTAGAGAAAGAAATAATATAGCATACTGGCTTGTGTTTTTTTTTTTGTTCCATACCTTTTTCTCATTTGAAGGTGCATCAAAAATCTTAGCAACTGTGTAATTTTCAAAACCATCATTCAGATTGAATTCATTCAAGCGAAGTAGAAAAATGTATTGTCTTCCTAAAATTTTCTTAAGATCACGTGGGATTCCTTCTTCAATATCAATCTGCATATTAGGAATTTTAATCTATATTATAATCTATAGTTTTACAGTAAATTTAATAATTTAAATAAGTTATACCTCTGTTTGTTTTTCAGCAAGATCTTTCGCAGATTTATTTAGGATTTTCTCAGCATCTCGATCAAATATGACAAAAGTTGTCTTGTCAATTGAATCAAAGACTTCAATTTGAATCCTGTATCTGAAGTATTTTGCAATTGTTTAGTAATTATAGTAAGATGAATATGTTTATAAAAAAAAAATTCAAACTTTGTAGTTAATGTGTGTGCCTCTAACCTTGGGATGGGCAGATTTGTTTTTGTTTCACATTTTGCGCACCAAAATGATCTTGATTGTGGTTTGACCTTCTTTCCACATAACACGCATGAAATATAATACCAACCCATTGTTGTAACACAATAGCAGTTAACATCCTGCAATGAGTTTTGAAGTTAATATGTTTTTTTTTTTTTTTTTTTTTTAAATAAATGATGTATTATTATATTTTCATGTAAATGATGAGTCTACTTTGAAATGATTAACAAACCTATTTCGTAGGATCCCATTCAATGCATTTGAGCTCTGATATTGTCTTCATATTGTTTGAAGAAAATTCCTCCTCTAAAAACTATTTTGCATGTATTTTTGGTATTTCTTGTATAGGATCATGTTTTTTACCATTCCTATCATTGAATTTTTAAAAAGGAAAAAATAATGTAAATGGTATTTTGTGAGATAAAAATGCTATTTATCATATTTTTTTGTTATTAATAATTTTTAAAATATGCACCTGTCAATTATTTCAGCAACCTCAGGAATCTCAAGATTTAGATATACTTTTGTTGCACTGGTTGATGATAAAGAGAATTTGCCTGCAAAAATTGCATAATACTTTATAATAAACAAAATCGTATTGAATTGAAATTGAGAAAAAGGAAGACATGTTTTAATGAGAATGAATTTCTCTAAAAGTATCATTAGATTGTTTTGAAAATGAATAAGTTTGAGTATAAAAAATTTATAATTAGTGATTACATTTCTCATTGTAAAATTTATGGCCTAAGATTAGTAACCAATATACTTATTAACTTGATAGCAGTACTAAGTACATTAAAATTGATAGTTGGTAACATTATTTAGTTATACTTACCTCCAAATGATTTGACAATAGTCGAAGTTGCAATTAAGACAAAAGGTCCTGGATTGTTCTTATATACATCTTCATCGATTTGCCAGACACTTGTTCCCCATAGTGAAAGCCTAATTTCTTTTCCCCTGGTATAGTTAAAATCATTGAGGATTTTTTTGTTATTAGTATTTTTTTTTTTTTATAATTGATTTTTCTATATAAACATATAATGACATCAATATCACATAAAAAATTTTGTCTTACTCTTTCAAAAGCAATTGCAGATTGCGCAGTTTTCTTGGTGCACCATTAACTTGAGGCTCTTCAACATTTCCAACTACTACCAACTTTCCAACAACATCTATTTATATGCAATTATCTAGTTAGGTTATTTTGAATCATTAATTTAGGATACAACTATATTAGAGGAATTGTGAAATAGATGCAGATTTGTATTTACCTATTAAATAGGTGTAGTTGTAACATTGGTTCTGTATTTGGTCATAGTCAGCAAACTGAAAGCAGTATTTTTGGATTGAGTTCATATCTTCGTTGGACTCCATGATTGTAGTAATAGTCATGAACCAAATTCTGATATCATTGTGCACAGGTCGAAACTCGCCTTTACTACTCTCCACCCTAAAATTCTTGATGGTATAAACACGCCTTCAAGCAATTGTGGTCTAAAAGTTCGTGCTTGATTTTTCCAAACAATTGCATGTATTGTTGAGCCCTAGAATAATGAGAAATGTCAATATCTTCCATTATTCTTCTTGTGAATATATATAATAGCCATGGATGTTGAATTATATGATGAGTTGGTAAAATAATTATTTTTAAAAGAATTGAATCTGCATAATAAATTGAATTAGCACAATATAAATTGAGTTCTATACTTACCTCTTCATCAATAAATATCATATCAAGGCTTATGAACTCATTGGTCTTTGTGTTGATTGCATCCCACATACGAAATACTCTGACCTTGATTGTCCAATTGTCTCTATCCGTTGAAATCTTGCTCAAAGGAGTCCAAACATTGCCATTCGGACTTAGTATCAGTAGTTCTGCAGCTATTTCCACAGTTGAATAGAGAAGTTGTCATAAAAGATATATATAAAAGTAAGTAAAATTATAATAATCATCAATGAAAATAATTTATTTTGGTAAAATGCAGAATTGACTACGTTTTGCATTATCAAATTTAAATGTTTATTTTTTAAAGAAGCTTGGAACATTATATTTTTGTTTTACTAAGAGTATAAAGTAATAATTAAATCAGTTCGAAACTTAGCAATGAATGATGAACTTTCTTTAATGAAGTTTCACATATTTATATGTATATTTCTAAAGACCTCTTTATAGACTATATTTTCAGTCGTTGAAGAGGTTTTGCCATCATCACCAATTATCAAGAGTTTAAGACCATTCCTAGTAGTAACTCTAGAAACAGCAACATATAATTGCCCATGACTGAAAACTAGTTTAGGCAGGAAAAGTCCAACATGTTTTAGTGATTGCCCTTGGCTCTTGTTTATAGTCATGGCAAAGCAAACAAAAATTGGGAATTGTCTTCTCTTTAAAACAAACGGCCATTTTGTGTCTGATGGAGAGAGTATTATTCTTGGGATGAAGACTTTAGCTTCGATCACCCATTTGGATAATTGAGTAACTACTAATCGAGTCCTATTGCATAGGCCAACTGATTGATTAATATTTCGGAGCAACATTACTGGAATGCCAACTTTAAGATGTAGTCTGTGATTTGGTATGCCAAGGAATTTCAAGGAGTTTAAGAATTCAACTGGGTAAAGTACATCTTCATTTTGAATGTATCTCGAAGCCTTGCAAATTGAATCTGCATTGAGATATGTCTCCTCATTTGAAGCAAGCAAGTCTATGATATAGTCATTTATTTCATTGACTACATCATTTGTTGGAGCTAGAATAGATCGCTCTTCCAAGTATTTTCCATCTGCATAGTTGCTATGAAGATTTGGATATGTTGCAGTCACAATGCTTTGTATTGGATCATCTCCAAGAGGGTATGACTATATTTGATTGGCTGTCAACTTCACCAAGTTCTCCGTTACCTAATTTGAGTATCCATTCTGCAAAGTTGTTGGAATCAACATTAGGTTGTTGGAGACGCATATTCTGTGTTAGTACAAATACCTTGCAAAAGTTCCATAAATAAGATCTATTCACTGATGCATCAACAATATCTTCTCTATGGCCTTTAGCAATAACTGGCAATATTTGTCGAAAATCACCACCTAATACGACTGTCTTTCCTCCAAAAATTTTATCGACACTGTTTTTGTCGGTAAATCGAAATAGATCTCTCAATGAACGGTCTACAGCCTCAAAACAATTACGATGTGCCATAGGTGCTTCATCCCATATAATAAGACTCACCTTTGTCATTAACTCAGCAGCATGTGTTCCTTGTTTCATACCACAAGTTGATTCCTCTGTCACAATGATAGGGATTTGAAATCTGGAGTGAGCAGTCCTACCACCAGGGAGTCGCAAAGCTGCTATGTAAGAAGAAGCTACAACAAGCACAATTTTCCCTTGTGAATGGAGGCAAGCAATTAATGTTTTCCAAAGATATGTTTTACCAGTTCCTCCATGACCATAGACAAAGTATTAACCACCGCTATTGCATGCCACATCTTGAATTATAGCATCATATATTTTTCTTTGCTCAACATTTAACTCATTTAAAAGTTTTTTATGTTCTACAGCCAATTCAAGCCTATCAAAATCCAACTCTTCTTGTAACAATCGGTTGTTGTTTTCTCTAATTGTCAACACATTTGGATATTTGATGCCATCAAATTCTTTCAGAGATCTTCCACTTTTTACTAATATTTGTTCAATTTCAAAAAGAGCATGGTTCTGTATTTGTTCTTCTATTAAATGTAAGTTGTCATAGAATAGGAAACGCTTTTGCCTATATAGTATATCATCAAACAACAACTTCTAATTAGCCATCCATAGTGCATGTGGGTCTGTCACTTCACAAAATAACAATAGCATTGCGAACAATTCTCGTAGCTGCCTTCCTAAAGCCCAATTAGAGGCTTCTTTGATAGCATCATCTCATTCCTTGTCATCATCTAAAAGGCCATGAGCATAGCATGTTGCTCTGTATGTTGGATACACAACATGATTAATAGTCCTAATTTCCTCAAAATACCTCGCACCTTTGACCACATTAAGGAGCATTCGAAGATAGAAGAGGTCACCAGTTGCAGGATGAGCATGAAATATCCTCCCTATACATCGACCAGATTTCCTTGGGTGCCATTCTCTTTTTTTTCTATGCCAAACCCATTTCGTAGGGAAATCACAATATGTCAAATTTCTTGTTGTATCATAGTTTGCCTTCATCCATTCAGTGAACATTGTTTTTGTTATATCAGGTCTTTCCAAAACATTATCCAAGTAGTCTGAATCTTTGAATGTAACATTCTACTCATTCTCAATATGGAAGCTTAATCTCTGTACAACAGGCTCTCTATATTGGATATCAAACTCAAAAAGTCTCCAGCATGCTTCAGAAGCTGAGATATATCTACAATCTAGATATGTTTTGATCTCATCAATGTTTGTTATATGCTGTGCTTCACTTGTAGCACCTGTGTGTAAGTTTTCATACAAAACAAATGTTGCTCAATCAGAACCCTTGTTAACATACTTGAATAAGTATTTGATGGACTTGGAATAGTTGCACCACTCAACATTAATGTGAGCCTAGTATTTAACTAACAGGTCAATGTTGTATGGCACCACAAATCTGTTATCAAGCATAACACCATTCTTCTCAACCGTCATCCCATTATCTCTTCTCCTATAAATTGCGTAACCATCTTCATCTATCATAGTGTCACTATAAAACTTTTTTGGAAAATGCTTCCTACATTTATTGTCAACCATGCATGGAGATTTTGGGTTGGCAAAACCACAAGGTCCATAAATCATGTACTGTGAAAACTTCATAATTCCTTGAATTTGTAATCTTATCTTGTATTTCGGTAGAAATCATCTTGTCTATATCTGCAGGCGTGGGGTATTTGTCATCTGGGTATAGGTACAAAAGAATGTAAGCATGCGGGAGGCCTCTTTTTTGCCATTCAACTGTGTAGTTAACTATATTCACACACACACAAAAAAAAATGTTACAATAATTAAATAGATTAAACCATTAAGAACAACAATCAAATAGTAATGGGTTGTATTTTATACCTGCAATTACTTTTCCAAAATGCTTGCCATGTTTTAAATCACGTAGTAGTTGATCCAATTTGATCTTAAAAACTCTTGCAATGATATCTGGTCTATCTTCAGGCCGTTGAGCTAGAATTAAGGAAAGGAAACTTTCAATTTCTGGCCATTTAGGGTTGCATGTGAAAGTTATAAACAAATCTGGGTACCTAGCCCATCTACAAATTGACATAGCATCTTGGTAATTTTGAATCATATATCTAGGGCTTCCAGTAAAGCTTGAAGGAAGAACAACTCTTTTCCCAATAGATGAAGGAGTAGTGTCTCCTCTAAATACAGCATCCTTTATTCCAAAGTACACCTCTGATCTCAGTTGAAGTTGATGATTCCTGACCTAAATTAGTCGGTACTCCTTTACACATGTGTAAGCATCTACTAAAAACTGTTGTCGCAACCTACGACCAAGAATCAATGTTTCACCTTCATTCTCACGTTGTTGTAATTGATATGCATAATATTCTTGCATAGTGACATATTCTTCTGTCAAAGGCGCAGCACCACCAAGACCTTTTTTAAGTATTTCATTTCGAAATCCATCCTCACCATACGGAAATAAACAATGGATATTGCATGGCCATGAATTGGGTGTAGTTCATTTATTCGTTGTAACAATCCACTTCTTTTCTCAACAATAATATCATGATGGATATTTTCATCGCTCAAATCACCTACAATTATAGCAACAACTTTAGAGCAAGTAGGCATGTTTTGTTCCCTACCATCACTTGATCGCGATCCAATTAATCGCAAGTGTACATTATGCATATCAGAGTCCTTGAACCTATCCCTTGCCATACGGAATGTCTTAACCAAGATGTTGTTCTCATCAAGCATCTTCAATAATATTTGAACTATAGCAACGTCAAGGTCATATTCTGATTCCTGTCCAAGCAAAGCACTTAGTCTGTAATGAATCTCTTTTTTTGTGTCGTGTATATACAGCTATGCAAAAGATGGGTCTTTTCCAACAACTGGAAGCAACGACCCAATTCTGTGGTGGTTTTGCCCATTCAATCAAAAGATGTAAGGGCCTCGTCCTTCATTAGCATGGACTTCAACATTTCCTCCCATAGAAGTCATTGCAAACATGGAGTTGAACCTCGTTATATTAGCCTTGTAATGTTCTGAATGTTGTATGAGTTCTTGAAGCTCAGGAGGTGGTGGTTTCAACAAAGGTAGCTTCACCCTACCCTCTCGACAACATATTGAGAATTTAGGATTCTTTGTGTTTTTGGATTTACGATTCCTCTCTTCATACCATAATATTGCATTACAATATTCACACGCACAGCTTGGTGGGCCAAAGTTCCACAGCTTTGTAAATTTTCCTAGATGATAGGGGAAAATGAAGCATAATTAGATGAAATTATGTAATGGAAATATAGAAAATACAAAAGCATATGTAAAAATTAATATTATTTTCAATTCATTGACAATCTAGTTTAGCAATAGTTTTATTTGAAACATAAGTGCTGAAGCCAACCAAAGGGAAAAATAGTCCCAAGTAATGTTGTAAAAAATGGATTTTAAAGCAAATTTTGAAGAGAAATAGAAATAAGGTAGGTTAAAAATATATGGACTTTTATCAAAGTAACTTTTAGAAAATGTATACACAATTAATAAAGTATTTGATATACATGGAGACACAATTTTGAACCTATTGTTGGTATATTGTCATTGATGCTATCTTGAAATAGTATTTTAATTATTTAAAAGTATTTAATTGTTGTTTTTAATATTTAAAATTACAAATAATAGTACTTTAATGTGATTTTGCATGCATGAAAATGAGAAAAATGGAAAATAACGATGAATATAAAATTCCAAAATAGTAGTTTTTGGACTTACTTTTTGTGCTGTTTGACCTTTTACTCAGGTCTATGTCAATGGGTTTTCTATTTCGCATTCCCAAACTTGTAATATAAAAGATGATATATTCAACTTATTAATATACAATACTAATCCTAACATTTCAAGAGAATTAAGGAAACATGAGGATTGACATCTATAAAAACTTTTGTCTAACTACAAATGGAAGTTAAGTAGGCTCAGTCTATAATTGGTGGCTCAGACAAATTCCACAAATCAAATGAACAGGTTATACTTCAAAGCTTCTGAAGGTGGTTTTCCATGTTACAGTACCTTTATGGATCTAAAGCAAGGTTTGATTTTGAATTTTCTGAATATCTAAAATTTCAAATTCTTCATCACTTATAGTTAATATACATTGAGACACAATTTTGAACCTATTGTTGGTATATTGTCATTGATGCTATCTTGAAATAGTATTTTAATTATTTAAAATTATTTAATTTTTGTTTTTTATATTTAAAATTACAAATAACAGTACTTTAATGTGATTTTGCATGCATGAAAATGAGAAAAATGGAAAATAACGATGAATATAAAATTCCAAAATAGTAGTTTTTGCACCTACTTTGTGTGCTATTTGACCTTGTCAATGGGTTTTCTATTTCACATTCCCAAACCTGAAATATAAAAGATGATATATTCAACTTATTAATATACAATACTAATCCTAACACTTCAAGAGAATTAAGGAAACATGAGGATTGACATCTATAAAAACTTCTATCTAACTGCAGATGGAAGTTAAGTAGACTTAGTCTATAATTGGTGGCTCAAAAAAATTCCACAAATCAAATGAACAGGTTATACTTCAAAGCTTCTGAAGGTGGTTTTCCATGTTACAATACCTTTATGGATCTAATATTCATAGAGTAAAGCAAGGTTTAATTTTGAATTTTCTGAATATCTAAAATTTCAAATTCTTCATCACTTATAGTTAACAAGGTTAAGGACAATGCAAGGCATGAACAATAGACCAAAAAAATTGCTGGTTGTAGAAGCTGTTTAACAATTACACTTTTCTACGATTGGGATAACTCCATCACTATTTAATATAAAATGAGTTTCGAGGCTAAAACAAAATATACATATATAAATGTGTTTCAGTTGTTTATCATTTAAATAAAAATAGCAAGCAACAACAATCAACATACATTGTTAAGGGAAATCATGGCATGAATAATACACCACAACATGAGCTGGTTCTATAAAATGTAGTAGGCCTTTGCGGTGAAACCTATAACCTTTATGGGCCTAATATTCATAGTTAGTAATATGCAGAGCAAGAACAACCAATTCCTAGAATTAATACTACACAATCATATATAACTACACACCATAACTGCCCCAAAACAAATAATAATAATAATAATAAACCAAGTTAAGTGTGATGCTTCTATTATGTATGGTTGTTGTAGGTGAGGTTAAGTAGTGTATTCAAATGCAAATTTCAGAAGTCATAGCACAACTATTAATAAATATTCCTATTTAATTATCTAATTATCATTGATTATAAATATAAACTTCAAGACATGAAACTATTCAAAGTAAGTAAAGATATGGATGAGACAAAGTAAAGCAAAGTTTGATTTTGAATTTTCTCAATATCCAAAACTTCAAATTCTCCATCACTTACTATTAACAGTATTATGGACAATGAAATATAAAAGATGATATATTCAACTTACTAATATACAATACTAATCCTTACACAAAAAGAGAGTTAAGAAAACATGAGGATTGACAGTATAAAAAATAAGCAAGTTAAGTGTGAAGCTTCTATTATGTATGGCTACTGTAGGTGAGGTTAAGTAGTGTATTCAAATGCGAATTTCAGTAGTTATAGTACAACTATTAATCAATCTTCCTATTTAATTATCATTGATTTTAAATTTTAAGACATGAAAATATTCAAAGTAAGTAAAAATATGGATGAGACAGAGTAAAGCAAAGTTTGATTTTGAATTTTCTCAATATCCAAAACTTCAAATTCCCCATCACTTACTATTAATAGTATTATGGACAATCCAATGCATGAATAATAGACCAAAATATTTGATGGATGTAAAAGTTGTTTAAATTACATTTTACTATGGCTGGGATAACTCCATCACCATTTAATCTAAAACGTGTTTCAAATCAAAAAAAGAAAATATATACATATATAAAATGTGTTTTAGTCCTTTATCATTTAAATAAAAATAGCAAGCAATAACAATTAACATTATCAAGGTAAATCGATCCATGGCATGAATAATAGATCACAACGTGAGCTGGTTTTATAAAAGGCAGCAGTCCTTTACGGTGAAACCTATAATTTACGCCATTTACACTACCCAGAAGACAATTAATCATGCAATAAAAAGCCTAAGCGAAGATTCAATAGACTTTTAGGCAAGTGACAACCAAAAAAATACTCCAACCAAGCTAATTACTATATCAGTACAATTATTCCAAATTATGAAATTAGTACCTGTAAGCTTAGTTGTAGGCAGATGCTTATCCAAGGCATTGGCATTTGTAGGCAGATGTAGCCCAAATTCTTGCACAGTAGTTGTAGTAGCAACATCACCATTAAGCCCAACAACTGAGTGACAAAAAACATTTATAACTGAAGGGGTTGATCGCCGTAAACATTGACCATTTGAACTACTTTCCCAACTACGGTTAAGGTTGAGTACCATTCGCCTGTTAAGTCTTGCTCGCTTACAACTATCTATATCATGGATCATTGCTATGTCTTTATGCTTTTTACTCCTATGGCTTCCACCTCCAAATTTCTTTGATGACACTATGTTTGTGGAATGCATCTAGGCCATCCTTTTCTTGTACATGATCATACACCTTCTTTGGCGCGCAAGTCTTGCAGCCTCCATTTCCCCCAATAAATTCCTCTACTCAAAACTGTTAAGGGACCTCATGGTTTTTGAAAGGGAATTTGAAATTAATTGTAAATACTTCCTTTGTTTTGTTTTATTTGTGTTTTTTTTTTTTTTTTTTTTTGGTTCAACAAACAAATCAATATTGTTTCTGTGGGTTAACAACTATTGAATTATAAATAGTTTTCAAAGATTGCTAAACTAAATAAACAACAAATCAATAAACAAATTATTGAAGAGAAACATGGTTTTTGAAAATGAATTTGAAAGTTAATTGTAAATACTTCCTTTGTTTTGTTTTTTTGGTTCAACAAACAAATCAATATTGTTTCTATGGGTTAACAACTATTGAATTATAAATAGTTTTCAAAGATGGCTAAACTAAATAAACAACAAATCAATAAACAAACTATTGAAGAGAAACATGAAATTAACAACGAATGTGAAATGAGATGTAAGATTATAGTGGCATAACAACAAACATAGTATTTTGGAATTCAAAAATAAATTAATAAACAAACTATTTAAGAGGAACATAAAATTAAGAAAGTAAACATACCTCTCTGAAATGAATTGTGATAAATTATAGTGGCATAAGTTTTGAGGCATAAGGAGATGGAGATATATAAAAGAACAGATTTTACAACATGAAAAACAAACATTAAATGAAACTAACTCTTCAATTTCATAAATCAGGTGGCATTTACCTAGTGTTAATTGCATTGTATAATTGGTTGGAAGTGGCTGCATTGAAGCCCAAAATACTAAATGCTGAAATCTTTTAAGCTCCTGCATTTATGTCTTCAAATAATCACCGAGTCGGAGTGAAAACCGTTGTTTTTTTTAGAAGTTGAAGAGTGTTTGTACAGATAATCACTGAGTTAGAATGGAAACCATTGTTTTCTTAGAAGTTGAAGAGTTTTTGTATAGAGAAACAGAGGTTCGCTGTGACTGAAATTCTTGGCTGGGTTTCATCTACAGGTGGGAAGGAAGAAGAGGGTTTGTGTGTAAATATTTAGGCTTTCATCTACTGAACTGTGGGGTGGGTCAGCCTTGGCGTGGGTTAGCCTTTGAGCTACACGTTGGTGGGGTGTTTAGCGTGGGTTATTCTTTGAGCTACACGTTGGTGGGGGTTCAAAGTTGGGGTGGGTCAAAGGTTGTAGCCTTTCAGCTACATGTCGATGGGAAATTCATATTTGGGTCAATATTTAGAAGATTACAATTGTTTGGTCATTGTCAACCTTAGGCCATATATGTGACAGTAAAAATAAGTTATTATAAATTATTGGGTTACAGTTAAAAATTTTAATGTAAAAAAAGGTTAAAAAGACTAAATAGAAGCTTAGAGTGCCACGTGGCAAAACATGCATAAGGTCTCTGTTTTTATATATATATTGATTGATTATAGATAGATGGTTTTGTTTCCATTCATTGCCTAGGAGATGTTAGCAAAGGTCATTTTAACACACCTAAACCTGCTTTATTTATTTTAACTCATCATTTTACAATATATCAACTTGATGTACGGGTTTGATGAACCATACTTTCAATTACTTGGTAACCTCTCCTTTGATCTTAAGGACCCACTCAGTTCTCATGTGCCTTAACTTTTGCTTCACAAGCACTATATGGGAATTCATATCAATGCAATGTTGCGCTATATCTCGTGATCTATGCTAGGAATATCTTAATAGGGCCATGCAAACACTTCTTGATATTCTATTAGAAGTTCCTTCAAATCTTGCTTTTCTAGTGGATTTAAAGTGGAACCAATTTTAATTAAGAGTGGATTTTCACAATTTTCCTAATTAAGAGTTTCAAGCATTGGTTTTATAGGTTCAATTTTTCTTTCCAATTGTTTATTAATTTCATTTTCAAATTCATTAGAATCATTTAACTGCAAAAATTAAATATTATAGGACACATCAAAATTCATCTTATTAAAAATATTGAAAGGTACATCAAAACTTGCGTTATAGGACATTTTTCCTATGACTTTAGAAAAAACCAACCTAAGTCCAAATGCTAGAATGCCCATCAGTAGGCATGATGAATGTAGGCAGATCACTTGGCTCTCACAAATGATGGCTAGCATGTCCCTCTCTATCTTAGTGTCAACAGTGTTGCCATTGTTTTAGCATACAAGTAGTCCATCCAGTCAATTTCTTCTTGAACCTCCTCAATCACCACCCTAGAATTTTCCTTAAAAGTGAGTTTCTCTTCAAAGAATATCTTCCAACCAGGACACATCCTGCCCTTTTATCCATCCCAGGTTCAGTAAAGTCAAAAAAGGGAAAATTTCCTCCTTCCCTCACAAAGTTCCCATTGAGGGTATTGTGGGTGCAAGATGGGCCTTTTCGGGTTTCACCAAAAATCCGTGGGAAGTACACCTTGGCCTAAGAACCACATGCATAGCACCCTTATTGTTCAAATTGTTGGACATCCTAGTCCAAATTGTTCTACATACAAATAAAATCATAATAAATTCTTAAAACAGAGAAAAAAGATCATAATTTTTTTTGTACTTACCCGAATTACTGACTAGCATATTACATGTTTATATATATTACATAATATATCATGTCCATCCATTTGTAAATAATAGAGAGAGAATCCATCTGTAAATAAGAGAGAGAGAATCTAATCCCAGTTGAGCCAAATCCAAGAATTCAATTTGATTGGGGAAAAAATCCTGTGTATTTTTCTTTATTCATCAATCACTCTAAATTTACGTCATGAAGATCCTGAAGAAGCTTGCTTGATGAAGAATGGTCTCCGCTGGTCTCATCCTTACTTTGGACAGAAAATGAGGAATCAATCCATGGCCCATTCATTGACATGTCTCTCTGCGTTTGACTGTCATGCAAAAAGGTGGAGCTCAAGTGTGTTTGGCTGTCATGTGAAAGCTTCTCAAAAGCTTTAAACCTTGGATCCAGGTTTGTTTCACTGCGCTTTATTATTGGTGCTTGAACTGCACATTTTCCTTCAATCATACTTACTACGGAAGACATTAATGGTCTGAGAGTGGGAGAGGGGTTGGTGCATAAAAGAGCCAAGCTGAGCATCCTCATTGCCTCTTCAGAGGAGTAGCTTGAACCAAGCCTTGGATCCACAAGTTCGAGTAGGTTTCCTTGCTCTTGTAAGACATAGGCCTTCAATTTCATGTAAAAGAGCAAAGATAAACACTCATGATGTCATGCATACTTGCCAAGTTGGTAAGTAGAGAAAATGATAAGCATGAAAGTATATTAATGCAAATACAAGATAGAAAAGAATTTCTGTATCTTCCCAAATTAAGCAACCTTTTATTCATTGTAAAGAAAATATAACAGTAACAATTGTTAACAAAAAAGGATCCTCTAAGAATGGAATAAATATTTACCCAGTCCAGAAGATAAACAAACTCCTCCTTTGGCCTGTAATTGGTGTTGCTTTTCCCACTAACAATCTCCAAAGCTACTACTCCAAAGCTATAAACATCTGCTTTATCGGTCAAGTAACCCCTCATTGCATACTCAGGAGCCATATAACCTCTGAAGAAAAACAGATGGCACTAGAGTAGTGAGTATATGTGCCAGCTAAGAGAGGCTTTCTAATATCCCATTACAAAAACATCTAAAACATTTTCTAAATATAAGTGTAAGGTTTTCTGCTTGCATATTAGACAGTATAAAAATGAAAGTGCAATGTATTACATCACAACACTGCTACAATATTAAATGGCAAAATAAAAATTCAGTCATTGTTGGTTAATTCTTATTATACACATTATATATTAAATCCAATGTACTCTGTCCAACCCCGCAAAAAGTGTGAGTTTTTGAGCATCTGGTATGATTTTTTTTTTAACAAGAAATAATGGACAAAATTTCTCTCCAAATCAAGTTAGAGAAATCTCTTTCAACTTGCTACATGGTTGTATATAATGACTATCTACGTGTATTAAATCACATGATTCATTAAATAATATAAACAAGTCATGTGAATATTAAATAATTCATATAACTAAAATTACTCATGGATAGTTTTTCATGTTGTCACATAGTGGGTTGGAGGAACTTTCTTCTAACCCAATTTGGAGGAACACTCTATCCACATGATTATTTGTATTGTTTTCATTACCTATGTTAAAATTTATTATACCATAAACCAGTTGTATTTCAAGAAGCTAAATATAGGTGGAGAGAGAGAGAACTCACATTGTTCCGGCTATTCGTGTACTAATATGCGTCTCCTCTTCTTCATCAAGCTTAGCTAAACCAAAGTCAGATATCTTGGCATTTAGATCCTTATCAAGGAGCACATTTGTTGCCTTTATGTCTCTGTGAACAATTTTCAGCCTTGATTCCTCATGAAGATAAGCTAACCCCCTGGCTATTCCCAAGCATATCTTCCTCCTTGTTGGCCAATCCAAATGTAGCTGGTGCTCCTCACGACCTAAAATTCAAAACCGAGGGAGAGAGTTTTCAACAATAAGTCTTACTCTTGATATATATAAAAATGACAAAATTTAGCTACAAAATTAGTTGTAACCTAAGGCTACAACCTTACTTAATATCTTTTTATTGAAAGTGAATTTTGACAAATCTACCATTAGATTATATTTTTTTTCTTATATCCACCATACTTGCAAAATTTCTAGAAAATTAAAGATCAATAGTCATGTCATCAATAAATTGTTTAAATTGCAAGTTTTTTGTAGTTTAAAATTACGCATAAGACATAAACTTATAGATTACCTAGTAAATAATATCTAATTGGCACAAAATTTGATATATGTATTAAGAACGTAAAGAACATGCAATCCAATTATTATATTTTCAAAATATATAGTAATGTTAATGATATTGAGTAAAGTTTTAGCCTTAGGCTACAACCAATTTTGTAACTAAACTTTGTCCATATAAAAAAGATGGATGTTAGTGAAGGACTTACCAAAAAGTGCACGGGCAAGACTATTGTTTTCCATGTATTCATATATTAGTAACAACTGGTTTCCTTCAATACAACATCCATAAAGCCTCACAAGATTTGGATGTTGCAATGCAGATATCATGCCTATCTCAGTAACAAATTCACGGTTCCCTTGCTTTGATTTGGAGGATAGCTGCTTAACAGCAATTAAAGCACCATCTGATAGTACACCCTAAGAACAAGAAAAGCAATTTCATAATCATATTTTTACAATCTTGAATTAGTACTCACACTAGTGAACATGGCCAAAATGTTGCAAGTGATCACACCTACCAATAATAAATATCAATAATCCATAATTACCTTGTAAACTGGGCCAAAGCCTCCTTCACCTATCTTATTTGCAAGGTCAAAGTTCCCAGTGGCAGCTTTAATATGTCTTAAAGTAAAATAACATGTTTGTAAATCTAGACCACATAGTTCTGTAAGAAGATAAAAGAAGTTAGAAAATTTCCAAGAGAGAGTGAATAATAGAAAGGATAGATGATAAAAGGCAAATATATTGTTTTCATTACAAAAGTTTGCATGAAGTTGGTTTTTCGCTATAAACTTTAATAAGTTATTTTTATGTCCCTAAAATATTGAAACATTACACTTTCAACCTCAAATTTCAAGAAGATTTTTTTTTTTTTTTTTGTCCCTTAACTATTGAATAAAATTACCTTTTCCTTCCTGAACTTTAAAAATATCTTTCATACGATGCGTTTAACCAATAGTTTCGTACTGCATGTTCACCTTGTGTGTATGTACTTTTCCTTTTTTTTCTTTTTTTTTTTCTTTTTTTGTTTAAATGTAGTGGCCTAGGTCAAACATCTCAAATTCTTTAATGCTAAAAATAGTACCACCTAGTTAGACAAATATGATAAAAACAAGAGTGGATGGAAAGACATAATGTGTAATGTTTAAATAGATTAGGGACAAAAAACAAACTTGAAGAAAACTTTTGAATGAAAACAATATTTTTGCTATGATAAAATGTATTTCTACAAGGTAAACAGTGTTAAGAACATAGAAAAACACACATCCATAAAAAAGAAGGATCGATATGTCTTTCTATTAGAATGTTAAAAATCAATTAAACCAAAATACAGTGGATTATGAATCTTTGCCAAGCATTGATTTTGCATCATCTTTTCAATGTATAATATCAAAAAACACTTAACATAGTTGTGAATAGGCAATACCAAATATAAGTTGAAATGAGAATAAGGATCCCACGATAAATTAACCATTGCACAGTACAATGCCTATGCCTAGTGTTGCCCTTCTGCATTGCTAAAAGAGCTGAACCTTCTATTAGCCAATAATACAATTATGGAGCAAAGTGTTCCTTGATTTTTTCCTGTAACTGGATCCTCTAGAACCACAAGAATCCTTAATTAAAATGGGATTCGAACCCAACACCAGTTTTTGAGATTTTGAGAAGAGTTTCTCTTTGGAGGGCACAATATGATGAAAGTTGTAAGTTGTGTTTGGGGGTAGTTATTGTCTATCATTGGCCTCTATGGTAGAATTAGTCGGAGGCCTGAGTAGCAGCAATTTACCATGTGATGGATGTTAGTGGTTCAAGTCTGCTTATCCTCAACTCGTGAATTTAGCTGAAGCAAAACTATATGATAGTACCCAATTTTTCCAATACAGTAGTTTGATATATGATTTATCATTCTTATATAGAAACACTGATATATGATTTATCATTCTTATATAGAAACAGTGTTTCAGGGAGTTAAAATTTGTTATGGCACTAGATCTAGTATTTTGGTGTGTGTGTGTGTAGAGAGAGAGAGAGAGAAAGAGTGTAGGTGGTGGATTGGCTTGAATGCCAAAGCTACAGAAAAAGATCCTGGAGCATTTATCTGTGTAGTGTATATGTGAGTGCATGTATGAGTGAAAGAGTAGTTAATGACCATGAACTGCTAATGACAAAAAAAAAAAAAAAAAAAAAAAAAAAAAAGACACATCTTCTTATTCTATTTCCAACTTGCAATTTGTAACCATCAAAAAGTCCCTATATGGTACTTTCTCCATATCTTTTTTTTTTATTAAAAAAAATGTGATTGATCTTACCATTATCTTCAAGGTCTTTCTTCCCTAGGTAACCCTTCATCCAAAGAAACGCCAAAATCAAAACAAGGATCACACATGATGCAAGTACAATGCCAACAATAGCTCCAACTGATAGGCCTCTACCAACTTCAAAGTCTACAAAAGGAGAGGAATTACGTACATGCAAGTTAATGACAAAAAAGGTAGAGATCCTAAATTGCAGGAAAAACTTACTTGGTGTCACTTCAATGGCAGATATAAGAGGTCCATAGACACCTTTGACAGGAATGGCAGTAGTTCCTTTCCCTGCCCAGTAAAAATGAATATCCATGGTGCTACCACTTACAAGAACATCATCAAATTCCTTAATGATGGGTATACCAACACCTTGAGCTTCCTCCATAATGTTGAAGTCCTTCAACTCCAACTTTCCCTGGAAAAAATAAAAATTAAAAAAATTAAAAAGGAAAAGGAAAAGTCAAATTAAAACTTGCAAGCTCCAGCCAGAAGATGAACATCCTTTCTCTGTTCAAACCAAGAAAATCTTGGAAGGCATCATATAACAAGCTATATTTTAATCATGAAATCCTCCGTCAACTCACTTGAATTGAGACATTAAATATGCGCCTCCCCAGGCTGCTAAATGTCTGGTCATTAGAAAACATTATTTCAGCAAAGTGGAGCTTTACTTTGTAACTTCCCTTTCGCAAGCAAAGGCCATAGTACCTAAGTGATAAAGGGGCAACTCGAGCTGTCTCATAGATATCAGTCACATTTAGAGAAAATGTATTTTGTGCACGGTATGGAGTATCGTCCTCACCCATGAAGACTCCTGTGCTGCTATAACCCCATTCTTCAGAAACAGAACTAAATTGTGATCGCCCATCTGGAATTATGTCCTGTTCATATTCATTCCCCTCAAAGTTTTTTTTTTCTCCTCCACAATTAATAAACAAGGAATAATCTGCAGATATAAGAGTAAGTGTGTGATACAAAAGTTCCGTCAGTGTCACAAGTAACTTGAATAGTAAACTACTAAAGTTCATAAAAGCACAATCTAATATGTATCTTTACTTACGTTTTGCTTTTTTGGAACAGGGAAGGCCATTCTTCAAGCACCAAGGAATTCTAGAATTTGAAAAGTTTAGGTCCAATCAAATAATTTTGTTTTTGATGCATTTTGAGCAGGCAGAGTAAACGTGTCTTAGGAAGTTAAAAAACTTACGAGTTGCTCTCCACAGATGAATAACTGGACACCAAATTCCTGTTTCATAATAAAGATACATTGTTGGCATTAAAAGATAATGAATATGTTAGTCATTTTTACATTTTACTTAGCCTTGATTTAAGAGGAATTATTAGTGATTTTTTTTCCATCCTTTTTAGGAAAAGTTTTGACTACAAAAGTGTTTAATACAGAAGAAACTTACACATGTGATCGTGTCTCACAATTAATCTGAGGTGACCCTGAAAAATTGTTGTAAGATATATCCCTGCAATACATTTCATCATGACATTATGAAAAAATTCTTAACTGGGAAAGAATGAGAATTCAATGAGCTCACAGTTCAAACACATGACTCACACAAGATCTCACAATTAAAATCAAGTACATTGACAAATTTAGAGCCTAATGAAATAAAGATTTTGGACTTAAATTAGACCTACCAATTATTTTTGGTGTACTCCAATACCCATTTCGGCACTTCTCCACTTAATGAGTTGTTGGTTAAGTACCTACATCCATAAAATGTTTGTGTCATGTCTTTTCCTCCCAAATGAGTAGTCACAATGAAGGATCCAAACAGGGACAATTTGAGAAATAAATTAAACACAAAATATTGCGTAATTGAACTAATTTTTGCTCTATGCCATACATGTCATTTAGCTTTTGATTCCAAAATGTATCTGGAATTGGACCACTCAAATTATTGAAGCTCAGGTCTCTACAAGAAAATAAAAATCTCATATTATCAAAAATATATAAATTACAGAAAATGGAATTCAATTCATTAAACAAGATTTATATTTTATTTTGTTGTACTAACATATTCGGGAAAAATTTGATCCTCCAAAATGCAGTTTCTTGCAGAAATAAAGCCATCAGCACAAAGTTTAGTAGTAAACATTACACTTTTTTCCCATAAAATGTTGAGAAAAATTACCATTCATTCAGTGACATATAGGCAATAGGCAGATTTCAAAATAAAATGCATAAACAGTAGAATTTCTTGAATTGAAATGATTCAATTGCCACTGGATCACCACAAGTCCTTCTAGTATCTCAAAGTCCTCAAAATAAAATATTCTATCCATGGATAACATAATGAGAAACAAGAAGCAAAAATATTGGAAAGAAAAGTTCAATGAGAGAGAGAGAGAGAGGAATAAATAGATAAACTGTGGTAAAGTTAACCTAGTTTTAAAAGGGAGAACAATTTCATTTTCGGCTACATGATTCCTTTTTATGAGAATAAGAAACTCTCTTGCTAAAAATAGCATACAAAATAATTGCAAATAAATCAAGCAACCCTTTTTCCTTTCTCTAAGAACAAAAGGACTGGGGTGGGGGGACCGGGGGGGGGGGGGGGGGGGGGGTGTGTGAAGAAGAAGAAAGAGTAATCTTAACATGCTTAACCCCTCATATTACATCAACAAGAAGTTAATCCCAAACCAACCTCTATCATGGAAAGAGGATAAATATCACTAAGTTTGGTCGATTAATTAGTAGGCAGATATTAGAAATAATGTGATGCTTTATTCCTTTATGTGTTTGGTTTCCCTATAAGTACGGAAAAAAGTGTTCAATTCCCTATTGATAGAATTGAACCTATATTAGATATCCATATGCCACCTGACCTCTCTTTCATTGAATAAAAATCTCAAAGTTTATATGTTGGTAGCAGTCAATCATCTCAAAATAATGAGCAATAGTGTTGACAATCAATAACAACTTCAACAACAAATTGAAACTCCATTTTTTTCTTCTCAAGTCACTTCATAACACTTGCTAGAATAAACCATATAAGATGTCTCATAATGACAGAAGCCAGAACATAAAAAAGTAATCAAACTAGATATAGAAAAAGAAATTCCCAAGTAAAACGTCTCTATGAGTATACCCATTTTAAGAAACTTACAATCGCTTCAAAGATTCTAACTCTCCAATGTAACCTGGGATTAAACCAGTGATTAAGCAATTTCTTAGAACCCTGAGGCACAGGAATAAGACCAAAAATCAGAAAGTTAACAAAACTGAAAAGTTAATTACATAGGATTATTTGTTGCAAGAAACAAGTAAAAAATATAACTTACAAATATTTTAACTTTTTCAAATCCTTCAAATTAGGAAATCCAATACTCAATCCTTTCAAATCAGATATCCTCCTGACAAACATGAAAGATTAGAAAAATAATGTGTGCCACCTTCGTACATTTCACATTTTGTACCAATGTATAAGACCACCTAAGGAGCATGCACTCACAGCTCAGTTAAATTTGATAACAGGGATATGGTGACAGGGATGGGCCCCTCCATGAACGTGCCTTGCATATCACTGCAAGTGATTAATATTTCCTTAGATAACAAAAAAAAAAAGTTTTGAAGTCAAAACTTCAAGAGGAAAAAAATGGCAGATAAAATTAATTAAGCACAACACTTACAGTCTATCAAGTCTGCTCCAGTTTCCAATAAAACCAGGTATCTTCCCTGATATTGCAGTCCCATCTATCCTACTGCAGGCAGTATCTCAAGTTTAGGAATTTTGGTATTCTAAAGGCTATATGTCCACTAATCGTGTCAAATTGAATTACTTACAAATCAGTTAAGTTCGTTAATTTTCCAAATGTTTCTGGTATTGTGCCCGTAAAATTGTTTGCATTAAGAACACTGCAAGATAAAGAAATATTCAGTCATGCATTTCCACGAGGCAAGGCAGCAAAATATTGTGGAAGCCTATAAAACAAGGTGCTGATGGTCAACATAGATACTATGTGTAAGGCAGAGTCACAAAAGACATCGAAAGCAAGATAGCCATCCGTACAGATATGAGTTCAAACTTGAAATATCCAAAATGAATGACAAATACAATCTTCAGTTTCATTGAACTCAGAGAAGACACAAAAACATACTAGTATCTGAATGAGATATACTTTTGCATGAAAATGAATAACAGCACGTTTGAGGAATTTATCTTGAAAAAATGCATTTGCATCCTAAAAATCATACTACTGTATCAAACTGAAGAAAAGTTAAAAACTGGTAGAGTTAAAAGAAATGTAAGGAAAGATTACAGACCCCTGGATATTGTTAAAATCAATGAATTAGCTCATCATATTTAGCAATTATCTTCTATGGTTCTACTCAGTGCCTATTCATTGCCCATTATGAATTAGAAAACACTTTTTTTGCAAAAAAGATAGTGCAGCTTATTAAACCAGAATGCATTATTAGTGAAAGATTATTTCCCAGGGAGAGGGAAAAAAACAGAAAAAATAAATACAAAGAAGAAATTAAAAGGGAAAATAGAGGCAAAAGTATTACAGTTTCTTCAAGTTGCTCAAATTTCCTAGGTTTTCAGGAAGACGTCCATCAAGCTGATTAGCTTCCAGAACCCTATAAATGCAACTTAAACTGTAACCCAAGTTGTACACCATTCTTTGTTTAATTAAGCAATAAAATCTACGTCAAGACTTACAGCTCCTCAAGTGAACCAATCTCACCAATTCCATTAGGAATTTTACCACTTAACCGATTTCCTGAAAGGGACCTGCAGAATACCAACTGTTAGGAAATGACCAACCTCTTGACCCCTTTGGTCAACACCTATATGGCAAATAATAAAGCCTCTCATAGATACAAATGCAAAAAGTAACTTACAGAATGACAAGAGGGAGCTGAGAGAAACTAGAAGGAATTGATCCACTGATGTAGTTGAAACTGAGATCACTGTTAAATGAAAAAAAAATCATTTGGTCTTTCTCAATTTCGAGGTCATAAGGCAAAAGGGCAATCTTTGATGAAGTCAAAATTTACTGAAATATAAGGGTTTGTTTGTTAATGTTGTTATAGTAACGTTGTTTGTATTTTTTAGAAATACGTGTAAGTGAAAAAATGTGTAGAAATACGTGTAATATTATTTAAACACTGAAAATTGTTGTTCAAAATACACTACCAAACACCCCCTAAAATGGACTACATATTGTTTGGAAAAGGCACACCAAGTTCCTTAATGATTGTATTAATGTGAATATCTACTCAGAAAACATAGAAGTATTTTTCATGGTTAATACAATATGGTTGGCATGTTGCATTAGTGCGTACTTGGACTTGGCAACTAAATCTAGAAGATATATACAAACCTGTCTGGTAGAATTATATACGCTTAGCTGGTTTTTGAGTATCCAATTAAATGTTTCTGTTGTTTTAATGGTAGTTTGCCATATCATCATCAATTTAATAACAAGTAATGCTCTTAATTTTTACAAGTTCTAAGAAAGCCGACTGGAATCCTATGAGAAATATGGTAGTGTATAGAATAAATGAAGAATGTGTGAACACCTCAATAACTACTCTTCTTAATAAAAAAATCTCTATGGAAAATTCAGCAAAAATGATAATATGATGAGGTTAATTGACTTCTTAAATGCAAAAAAACACGAATGTTTCTCTTACAGTTCTTGCAGATTAATAAGATTTCCAAAATCAGCTGGTAGAACTCCGCTTAGATTAAGACGCTTCAACTGACTGTCATAGCAAATAAAGAAAAAAGCATAAAAATAATTGAGACAAAGAGAATAAGAAACTGAAATGCAATAAAAATCAGCATATACAGAGACTACCAGTTTAATTAACTTTTCAAATTTGATTTAAATCTACTGAAGCTTTATGATGGTGGGTGAGATTAGGAACTTCGTTGGAGGGACAAAGGAAAGATTAAGTTGCTTAAAGTAGGCTAGGGGTGTTTCAACTCTTCAATAGACACACTTTTGAAAAATACCTCTCAGTTTACACTTGTATTGGATTATCTAAACCAAATACAGATTACACTTGCTTGCCTATTTATAGTTAGATAAGGATGCATGCTATTAGCTAGTTTAAAGCCATAGGCTCCTGGCCCATGTGCAACTAACTAGGCTCCTATGTAACTAATTAGGCTCCTAGCTTATCCTAAACAACCTTTGTTACAACTAGTACAAGCTTGTTAATTATTACTAAAGCTCAAGTACTAGAATAAACAAGCCAGGTAGCTATGATGCACTGCATCAGTTCAGTCCAGAAATTCCCCATCAAAATAAGTTTTTGCCATCCTGTTGCGCGATGGTGTATTTTACGTGCAACAAGTATATATATAGGCTCAAGTACTGGGTAATCCAATTTGTTTCCATCACTTAATACATAGGCTCCATTTCATTATATATATATATATATATATATATTGCTAAGTAATAAACTTCATTGAAAAAAGTATAAGGAAAAAAAAAAGACAAAACAAGGCACACAGGCAATGTGCTACGAGGCAACAAAGAAAAAAAAAAACACTAAACAACAATGAAAGTACAAATATCAAGCATATCAGGAAGAAAAATAAAAGTAACAACACCCAAAGTATTTGCCCATTCAAACAAAGTCTAAAAGAAAAAGAGCTTCAACTCATGAATCAATCTTTCATCCCCTTTATTCCTTTCCCTCTATATGACCTACATAAGACAATGAGGGATCATGCTTCAAAGCACCTCTATTATGAGTCTATTAAACTTGCCTAACCAACTTGCTATAAGTTCCACAACACTATGCGGCATGACCCAATGAACCCCATTTCCATAACTCTTGAGCTATTGGCAATGTAGAAGTAAGTGATCACTAGTCTCCCTGTTCCTCTTACACATGCAACACCAATCCATCACCACCAGTTTTCGCCTCCTTAAATTATCAATGGTTAAAATTTTCCCTAATGCTGCTGTCCAAGTAAAGAAACTGACCTTTGTAGGCACCTTTGGTTTTCACAAAAAGTTTCAAAAGAATAGGTGATCAGAGGTTGTAAAGGTTTATAATAAGAGAGAACATTAAAAACACATGGAGGAGAAAATTTCCAACACATTTTATTCACCCCATTCCTTCTCATAGGACCTGCATATATAATGTCCACAGAAGAGGCAACTGATTCTAACTCCCAATCTTGAACTAGATGAATAAAACTAATATTCCAATGGAAAGTACCCTGGAAGATAATAGCAACTCAGCCATTGAAGCTTCCTTGTTACTAGCAATATTGTAAAGCTCTGAGAAAATATTTTCCAAAGGAAGTCCCTCACACCAAAGGTCATGCCAAAATCTAATAGAAGAACCACCCCCCATCTTAAAGATGATACAAGGATAAAAATCATCCCACCCCTTCCTGATATAATTTCACAAACCAGCCCTATAGGGCCCTGCACACTATGAGAACACCAACCCAACCTGCTACCATATTTAGCATCAATTACCCTTCTCCACAAGGCATTCCTTTCCATAGCTATCTCCACAATCATTTCCCCAACAAAGACTTGTTAAATAAAACCAAATCCTGAACACCCAATCCCCCATTTTGAACTAGTACACATCTTCAACTTTACCAAGTGATACTTAAACTAATCTCCTAATCCTACCCACAAAATCCTTTTGTAATTTTTCAATATGTCTAGCAATATTCACCGAGATAGGAAACAGAGATAAGTAGAAGGTAGGCAGGCTGGAAAAGGTGCTCTATATTAAAGTGATAGAGCCCCCCTAAGAAAGATATAATCTTTTCCACCCAACCAATCACCACTCCATTTTCTCCAACACACCAATCCAAATTTCTTTTGCTGTAAAGTGGCACCTAAGGAAACACCCAAATAGGTCATAGGTAACTTAGCTACTTTGCATCTTAAAATACCAACCAAAGCTTCTACATTGAGAGCATCACCAACTGGAACCAATTTAGATTTCCCAAAATTTATCTTTAGACCTAAAATAATCTGAAACTAAAAAAAAACTGGTTCCAAATGCCAAATTTACTCTGGATCTGCTCCATAAAAAATCAAAGTACTATCTACAAAGAGGAGAAGAGAAATCTCTAAACGTCTCTAGGCACTTCTGCCCACTGAGAAACCTAAAATAAAGTTGCTAAACCTAGCCCTCTCAAACATTTGGCTAAGGGCATAACAATAACAAACAAGTGTGGGGGATAAAGGGTCTCCCTGTCTCAATCCCCGTGAACTATCAAAGAATCCACCTTGACTACCACTCACAAGCACCAAAAATGGAACCATGGAAATACACCAGAATATCCACTACCTCCATTAAGCACCAAACCCACACCGTCAAAGCATATATGACAAGAAATTCCAATGCACATGATCATACACTTTCTCCAAGTCTGCTGCACAATACTCCCGGTAATCCTGATTTAAGGTAACTATCTAAGCATTTATTGGCAATCAACACTGAGTTCAAATCTGTCACTCTTTGACAAAAGCATTTTGAGGCTCAGGCACCACTTTATCAAGCACAATTTCAAGCCTAATGGCCAAAACCTTTGTTAGGATCTTATAGACCCAATAATCAGACAAATCAGCTGGAAATCCTTAATCTCCACTGCCCCAGGTTTTTTTGGGATTAGAGTGATGAAGGTAACATTGAGATTTTTTTCAAAATTACCATGAGCATGGAGATAATGAATTACCTTCATAATACCTCCCTTCAGAATACCCTAACAGGATTGGAAAAAAGTCATCGTGAACCTATCAAGACTGGAGCTTTATCCCCATTCATATTGGATACTACCTCAAACACCTCATCCTTTGTAAAACATCTTTCCAGCTAGCTACACACATCATCTTCCCAAAAAATAAAAAATAAAAAAATCTCATCCAACAAAGGCCTACGAACTATAGACTCTGAATAAAGAGTCATCCAACAAAGGCCTACGAACTATAGAGTCTGAATAAGAGTCTTATAAAAATCCACTATCTTCTCTTTGATGGTATCCTGATTAATGATCTTCCCCTATCCACCACTAATCGCCCTATGATGTTGTTGTAGCGATGAGAGTTTGCAAGTCTATTAAAGAAATTTGTATTTTTATCCCTTTCCTTCGAACATAGTAGTTGAGAATATTGTCTCCAACTATTTTCCCTTCATCAACATAATTCTCTCAATATCCGCTTTGGCCTGATCACATTAGCGGTGTTCCCCCTCTAGCAAACAGCAGTTTGTTCTCTAATATTTGAAGAGATGGCATAGAGGTTTGTGGTGGTGGTGGTGGTGGTGGTGGTGGAGGGTGAGAAGTTGGTGAGGGGGAGAGAAGACGTCATGATCTCATTCCAAAGGCAATATTATTGATAATCAAAGGTCAAGTTGTGTGTAACCTACCATTTTTTGTCTGTAACTACTATTATTGTATCAATTAGTAAAGCATCAAGCTAAAATATTTGCAAACTATTTTCTAGAATCTAGCCATAAATGAACTGCACAAATAGATATTTGTAAACATTTTATGTGCATTATTATCAAGAAAAAATTAGAGAATGTGAAAGAAAAACAAAGCTCATACATGTGAGTGATGCTGCAAACAGACTGAACAGTGCCACTGCTGAGAGAACAGTTGCATGTGACATTGCTTAGCATGTCTTCTGTAATGAATCTGTTGACACTTCCCTTAGTACTGCAGAAATTTTCATTGATCTTCCAATTTAGGTTTTTTAATTTTGAGTTTATTGCTTCAAGAGCTTTCACTGTTAGATACAAAGTCAATTAGTAATATGCATTTATATACGTATTAAGGAAGTTATAGAAAAAAAATTAAAAAAATTAGACAACATCCAAGTGAAAAAGGAAACCAAAAGCCAAAAACTTGTTATAATCATCTTATTAAAAAAAAAATAAAAAAAAACATATATTATTTAGCACAGTTATCTAAGAAGCAATATGACATGCGAGTGTTTATATAACTACCGTCTGTACATATTCTTCAATAATAACATCCGTCTTTGTGAATGCATATCACTGGGTCCCAAAAGAAAGTAATCCATTGGGTCGCAAAGTAAAGAAAGAATCCAAGTATGATCCGCTTTTTATCTAACTCTTATAAAAGTTAAAACACCATATTTTTATTTGAGTAAATTTCAATTCATATTTTATAGTTTGACCCTATCACAATTTAATTTATAAAGTGAATTGCTACATTTTGGTTTGGATTCTATCCAAATTTAAAATTTCTGAAAGACAAAAGTTTGTGTAATAATTGAAAGTTTGTGTACTAAATTGTAATAGAATCAAACAAGAGTGGGTACATTGTAATTGTTTCTTTTTATTTAATAAACCCAAATGAAATATACGTAGTCACACCCTTTCTTACATCCTTTCTCTATAGACTAAGCTAATAATTAGTGTCATTTCAAATTTCAATTCCAACATGCTTAATAATCAAACAAATCTTTGACTCTTTTTTTTTTTTTTTTGATACACATTAATCTTTGACATGTTAGTATATCACATCATCAAAAACTTTTTTTTTTTTTTTTAGAGAGAATTTCAACCTATGGCGTCCGCTCCTAATGATATCTCTTTATCATCAAACCAAGATATCATTTTGGTGTAGATAGGAATTGAATCTCAAATCTCTTATACAACCATCAGAGATTTTACTAATTAAGCTAATTAGAACTTACAACTAAATTAAATAACAATTTTTTTTTTTTTTTTTATTCCTGATCTGACCAAAAGATATATGTTGGCCATGATAGTCAATATAGCGGTTGGAACATCAAGCTATAATGTCAAGCATAATCATATTGCAAGAAAATTAATAACAGTTTACATTTATTAAAAATATATATATGAAAGAAAACAAGGAATTAATACCGGTCTAACAAAATCTAGTCAAGTCAACAAAAATCAAATTAATTGATGCCAAGTTCAAGTTCTCTAAAGTGATCCAAGCCAAAAAAGAAAAAGAAATTTAAATTCATTTAATATCACCAGCCAACCAAATTATTTCCTACAAGACTACGTATGGACATAACATAACCATTCTCACACCTAATTTCACAACTTACTAATTTGTGTAATTGTGAGTAGTTGACGAAAAGTAGTGAGTCTATTTATGCAGAAAGGGTCCAACATTCACACAAGTCAACAAATTATGAAATTAGGTGTGTGTCTGGAATTATTATATTTCCTACTTCTATTAATTATATTGAATATTCCTCCAACCAACTTACATAAATAGATTGAATTTTCCTAATAAATCGATGTGTACATTAAATGAAATCATTTATTTAATGATAATATTACTTATTTAAATAAATTAAAAGCAATGCTACATATAAAACTATTTTACAATATTTTTACAATAAATATAGGGAAAATGTTAAAGTTACAAACTATTTTACAATATTTTAAAAAAAAAAAATTATTAATGTGATGAGTAGGTATTAGTAGGTGTAAAAAATAATGTTAATGATAGGACTAGATAGAACAAGTAAGAATTGGTTACAACAATAGTTTGTAAAAATGTTGTAAAATCATTTGTGTCAATAAAATTACTCAAAAAGTAAATGTGAATGGTCATATTAATCGTTACATAATGACTTTAAAAAATTTATTTAAAAAAAAAAAAAAGTTTCAGCAGTAATAAGTAATAGGTAATAGGGACCAGGATCGTATCTCATTCAATAGACATATTGCTGATAATTAACAGTTTTTGGTTCTCACTTCTCAGGGCATAAAAGTTTTGAAAGAGATGAGCCCATCCAATGAAAGTGAAGAAGAATTTCATTATTGAGAGACAGGGAACAATAATAGAGGGTCCCAATAAATAAAAGAAGAAGATATGGGAAATTGAGGACCCTGTCATATTCTTATTCTGATGGCCAATTTTGGAAACAACACAAGCTAAAGAATATGTTACCATAAAACACAAAAGAACAATACACATCAAGTGGAGAAAGAGAGTGATAATAATAATAATGTCTGTGAGCACACAAATAATGTCCCGGACCTTGACTCGACTAGCTAGAGCCAACCAGAGTAATTTGCGCAAGCAACAGCTAGATGGCACAATTAATCTTCCTATCCATTGACAAATGACACGCATCACCAAGCGCAATTATTATTGCTACGGACAATATCTCATATACATATAATTTCCTTTCCTCGGGTTCAATTCAACCTATATAATTAAGACCAATAATGTTTAAGATATAGACTGTATACCACCACCCTCACATTTTTATTCCCAATATATATATATATATATATATTTTTTTTTTTGCAACCATTTTTCTTGTTTAAATCTTAATAATCTAATACTCGTGTCTCTTTGGAAACAATATATTTAACTTTTTGCTGAAAACAGACCTCCACGCGTTTTTTTTTTTTTTTTTAATGTAACAACCATTGAAAAGAACTGTTCAATTTATGACCATATTGCCCTAAATTGGACAACTATTTCAGGACCTTAATGCACTTACTTACATGATCAAAAAATACTATTATATATAATAAAGATATTCACCTTACCTTTTTTTTTTTTTTTTTGGTTTAAAGGAAATAACCTTACCTTATTAAAGAAACAATTTTCCTTTCCTTGCCCATCAAAGAAAATTATATAATTTAAAAATAATAATAATAATGTCATAAGGCACAGGTCAAATAAATAATCTGACATTTGACCGTATAAATTAATTAAATATTAAATATCCCAGTAAGCCAGGCCCAGACAGAAATGGAGGACCATCACCATGCAATGCAAAAAAATTAATGCATGTAGTTAAAAGTTGATATCTCTAAAAGTAGACCACAAAATGGACCCCACCTGTAGATAAGGACGGCCGTGCTGGACATTATTTTTTTTTTTTTGGTTGAGAAGCCACCCAAAACCCCAAAAAGAAAGTGATATTAATCCTTCGAACTAGTTTGGAAAAAATTCTACAAACAGAAACATGAAATTCATCAATTAAATTTTTAAAATTCATACCTAAAAAAAAAATATATGAAAAATTTGAAAAATTTCTCCCCAGATTAGTTTGGAGAAGAACTTTTTTTCTTAATCAAATCACTTCAAATACATGTAAAAAAATAAATGGTCATATACAGATACTAGTAAATTGTCAACATATATATATATATATATATTTATATATAATTTTTTTTCTTTTCTTTTTTTGAGATGGAAATTCATGAGCATATAATCATATAAATTAGATGGTCATTTACGAAAGGAGATTCTTCCATCGTGATTTGGAGGAAAACATTTCCATAATAACCCAATGGTTGATTGCATAGACAAAACATAAATTCAAGAAAAGAACAGAAACACTTATGCCAAAATTTCGTAATAGTTTCCTTCTATAGAATTCTTGGATCACTAGAAATTTAAAATACAAATCGATTAAATTCGAGGAGCAATTCACTCGATTAATTTGTTTTACCAGTAGAAAACACAGAAAAGTCTTTCAAGAAACTGGCATAAGAAGAATAGTGGAAAATCAAACACAATTCGCAAGAAATTGTATTCACGGAAAAGAAAACAGCGTACTAAGACTAAAAAACATAAGATTCAGCAAAAAAGGGTAAAAAAACATAAGATTAAGCACAGGAGAACAAATTGTTCAGTTAGAGACTATTAGTGTTATGTGGGAAAGTACATACCTTCATTTTGTGGCAAAGTTTGAGCGTCCGTTCCAAACTGGATGAAGCAATTCAAAACGAAAATGACAAGAACAACAACATAGACAACCTTGGATTCTGAAATCCCAAGTCCCATCGTTTTCCTCTGATAAAAATACTACTTAAAATGCCACAGCACTCCTATAAATACATAAAGAGAGAGAAGTTGGAGGGAAAGAGTAAGAGACAAAGGCACCGCCTGGAAATGGAAAAAGTTATTGGTACTGTTGCGTTTAAAAAGATACGTGGCTAAGTTGGACTAAGGAAAGATCAAAAGCAGTAATAGAAAAGGTATTGGTATTGGTACTGTTGCGTTTACAACTTTAATATTTAATAAAATTATAAACCTCAATCCCAATCCATGGAAATGGAAGCCGCCGAAGTGGAATATCTTTCTTTGTCTGCCTTTTTACCAATACGACCGAAGTAACCGGATTTTCATTAAATTCTATAAGAATAGGGTATTTTATAAGAATAGGGTGTAAAGTTCATATTTTACATCATCCAATAAATAATTGTCATATTAGTATTTTACTTAAAATTCAATACATCCTACCACACCTAATAACACCTCGATAAATTCCCAATTTGGTTGGATTTATATATGAGCATTAGAATTGATTGAGTGTGATTGTGTTTATTCTTAAATATATGATAAGATGATGTAGCATATTAGGATTTGAGGGGTAAAACATAAGTTTTACACTACGTCCTTATAGAATTAATCTCTTCCTTTTATTTGCGGTTTCCGCTTTTTCCACAAAGTAACCAACCCCAGTCTTTTTCTTTTTTTCTTTTTTTTTTAAGATAAAACCCATTCTTTTTTAATGGTGACAAAATCAACTTAAACTCATTTATCCATCTACTTAAATATGACTCAAACGCACCCAATTATTAATTGGGTCAAATGGATATTAATCCAATTAAGCTCTATTAACACTTATGTTAATTGGGTTTTAACTGGGTACTCAATTAGATCCGAGTATTGTTATATATATAAAATAGATCCAAGCATGACCTAAGTATTATTTCTAAAATCACCCGACTCTAAAATACTCCAAAACTACTAAAAACACCAAAATACCCTTGGAACCACCAAAATAATTAAAATATACTCTATATGATAAAATATATCCCGAAACTTCCAAATACCTCCCGAAATCGGTTAAAATGGCCAAATACCATATTTGGCCGAAATTATTAGAGTTCTACGACTATTTGAGAAATAATTAGTGATCTACCACCTTTTTAAAACTCAAACTTGTGAATGTTGACACCCCATTTTGCAACCCACATTTAACCTCACTTGAAGGGATAAAAAGTAATTTCACCTTAGAAAATGGGCATCTTAATTTTGGCCATTAGATCCTTAATTTTGTTTCATCAAAATGATCTTGATGTTGTAACGATCAAATTGGCTGGTCCTAAGCCTTAATCAGGCCATTAGATTGAAAGATATCATCAAATCAAGTTTTAATGGCCGAGATGCACTATCCCAAATTGAGTTCGACTTTATGTAATTATAAATAATTGATTCCAATCGGTTATAATTATAATTAATTTGAAATTAATGACGTGTCATAATTTGATTGGCTAGGACTACAACTTATGGTAAGGTTGTACACACTTAATTAATTAGATAATCAAACATTAATTATTTAATGACAAATTTGTGTAATTATCTTTTTAATTGGGGTAAATTTGGGACTGAGTAATTCTGAAATGGAAGTAATTGGTACTGTTGCGTTTAGAACCTAAAAAATGACAAATCACCCTAAAACCTAAAAAAATATCTGAAATTACCCTAAAACATAAAAAATGATCAAAGTAACCAAAAAACCTAAAACAATGACCAAAAATACCCCCTAAAACTTAAAAATGACCAAAATACTTTCGAAACCCTTTAAAATTACCAAAAGACCCTTAGAACCTAAAAAATACCTTAATGACACTGAAACCTAAAAAATGATCGAAATGACCCTATAACCTAAAAAATTACTTAAATATGCTTCGAACCTTAAAAAAATGACCATACTTTTGTCACCACGCCTAGTAGCATTTTCTATTTCAAATTATATTGTTTTCAAGTGCTCTTTGATTTCAAGTGCATTAAACATCACTCACATGAATGACCATAAATCATTGCTTCCACCATAAATCATTGTGGAAGCAGGCATGTTTAAGAAATCAAATGTAACCACCACGCACCCTTGGTGCGGTGGTTACTCCACAAGTATAAATGATTGTGGAGTGTGGGGGGTAAGGGTTGGAGTTCAAGTCTCTAAGAGTGAGCTTCACACACATATACACTTAGATTAGGCTAGAGTAGAAATTTTATCTTGTAAAAAGAGAGAGAGAGAGAGAGAGAGAGAGAAATCAAATGTAGAACACTTAGAATAAATAAATAAGCTTCCTTTTAATAATTCAATTTTTTCTTTCTATATTTCTATCCCAAATAATGTATCTTCTCAGAAAACTAAAAACAGTGACTAAAAAGAAAATTAGGTTATCTCTTTTTCTCCTGAAGTTGTCAAAATTATTTGTAATAATTTATTGGCTGCAATTGAAAAGGTCTGATCAATATCCATTTATCCGATATCTAGGCATAAGTAACATCCATTCTATAATTTCTTTTCTTTAATTACCTCTTGTGAGAAAATGATCCCAAAAACAAAGGAATTAATTGTAAAGTATGCAATAACATAAGTTATAACGATAGGGGAAGGGGGATTTGAATCATAGGCGTCTATTGGAAATATCAGAAAGTATCAATTGAGCTATAAGGCACTTGATAATTAGAAAATAAGCATTTTAAATTCGTAGTTATATTGTCACAAGGAAAGATGAATACACCAGCTTCTGAGTTATAATAGAAGGCTGAGAATCCCAATCAGATCAGATTAATTTACATTTTATTTAAAAAAAAAAACACGCCTTCGATGTTTTAATATACTTTAACTTGGAGCATGGCAAGATTCATCCAATCTTCAGTCACCTGAATATACAATGAAAGTATTATTAATGAGATAGATTGAGCTACAACAGAACCATATACTACTTGATCCGAGATATTAACGCAATAAGTTTGTACAGAAGTACTGGCAGATCAATAAGTACACCATTGTTGCTATATAGATTAATCTTAAAAGAACTATATCTTAATTTACAAAGCTAAATAAATCTTAAATGACAATAGTTGTGAGGAAAGATTTTAAATGACAATAGTTGTGAGGAATAATATGGGAGGGGGTGCTAACTGCTAACTATGATATTTGTTTTTTGAGAGATATTACGTCTACAATATTTTTACAACATTTTTACAACAAATCACAGGTGGTTAGTTGTTATTGGTTCAAATTTCAAACTAACGCTAAGATTACTTTTTTGCCCCAACAATAATTAGTAACAACTTGTCGCTTAGGATTTATTGTAAAAATGTTGTAGTCATATCATTTCTCTTGTTTTTTTGATAAGAAACTGCTAACTATGATATTGAAACAATGTGCATCTCTGCACCACACAACACACAATGATACAATCAAAACTGACGAACAGGTTGCTCACCTTTTTTGGGAGTACGTTTCTTACCTAAGAAAAAAGAAAACAGCATGCCAATACAGAGCGGTGACACCATTTTACTTGAAACTAAACAAGTAACTAAAGTAAACTCTAATGCCAGTTACCTGCAAAAGCATATTCTAACAAGCATTTGAAATGGTCAGAGACTCAGAGTAGGACCAATGGGGGCCGCTGTTTAATCCAATTATAAAGTCAATCATGTCCTAAATTTTATCAAAGGTACGTAATTCATGTTTTTCAGTAAATACATATATAATATTAATCATCAATTCCAACGCTCTATACAGAGTTTGGGGTTCCACTAAAACACTATAAGAGGGTTGTTACTTGATAGTGTATGGGTTGATAAATGAATGTAATACTTATCCAAAAAAAAAAATAAATGATAAATGAATGTAAGCTTCTATAAGATGCTATGGTCTCAGAGCTCCAAAAATATTTCTAGTGTAGAATTTTCTAGAATGGGCAATATGAAAGTGGGTTGTTACTCAAAACATGTAATTCTTATGATTTCAGCTCAGCCAAAAGGAAAGAATGAAAGAAATTTTTGGTGCTATGAATTCTAGTGTGGGTGTATTGATATTTTTCATTGTACTATACATGCTCTATGTATTTACCAGTCAATGTGATTTCTGGTCACTTTTCTGTTTTTTCCTTTGACTCGTTTATCAAACTTTTGGAGGATTTAGTTTAAAGTATGTAAGAGGTTTATCTCATGACTGCTAAAATGTTATTTCACAACTAATCTCATCACACACTCTTTGCACATGCAATGAGGCTTTTTTTTTTTTTTAGTGTCATAATTTTTCATTAATTCCAATTTGAGGTTTACACGTTCTCTCATTAATATTATGCATTTAGAACTACTAATACAACCAAGAATGTCATGAGGCTAGCTTAAAAAAAGAACAAATATTACACATTTATTTTGTAGCCAAAAAACAAATGTGTTTTTATTTTATATATATAATTTTTATTCTGAAAATCTAATTTATAAGTGGATAAATCAATTTGAAAGTCAACGGAAGAGTGACTCTACTTTTTAGGCAATATTTTAGAAGGAGTTAGAATTGTATTTTTACTGTATTGTCCTTTAGTTTTGTCTCTACTTAAACACAGGAGTGTAGGGGCATTTTTGAACCAAAAAATTAAGGATCTCAAACAAGAAAAACCCCTTAAATAATAGTATAGATGACTTTAAAGATTAGAATTTTGATGGCTGAAAGATTGATAGTATAGCAAGTATTGTAGCTAATAATGACTATGAAAGTTCAATTAGTGAGTAAAATACCAATGAACGTTTAGACTCCCAATTTAAAATTACCAACACAAGCTTATAAACAAACAATATATGTGCGGAATATGAATATAAGCTAAACCCAAATTGGTAAAACACTCTAATCCATAATTAATCACAACCACAACAGCAATTAAATGATAAAGAGTAAGGGAAGAAGGATGCAAACACAAAGATAACACGGCGATGTGTTATCGAAGAGGAAACTGAAATGCTCAGAAAAATCTCTCCGCCGCCCTCCAAGTGGTCAATAATCCACTAGAGAATAAAGTTGGAATACATGAATAACAGAAGACCCTCCAAATCTAATCTACCCAGTGCACCTAAGCCCTCCAACCTTCTTGCTCCAATAGGGTTACGCCGAAACTTGTCTTCTCTAGCATACCGGATTCCGCAATCGCCCATTGCATCAACCAAAATGAATTGGTTCCTTCTGAACTGCTTTCCAAGCACCAAAATACCTCTTCACTAATTTGGGTATGGTAAGATAAGGATTTGACTAAATGTACCTCTCAAAGATATGTCAATGGAGAGGTGAGAGTAAAGGAATTTGGAGAATTAAAGGATGAAGATTGTGGATGAGTCAATCTTGTTTTTCTCTAGGGTTTCTCTCTCAAAATTCTCTCTAGAAGCTCTCAACATTTCATGGATATAAGGGTATTTATAGTGGTGTATATGAGGAATGCAAAAAGTCAGGTTTCAATCAAACAAGGCAGTCTAGTGACTCAAGCTCGCAACTGGAACGAGCCGCAAGTTTGAGTCGCAAGCTAACTACCTGGCTAGACTAGAAGTTTTCTCTTGTAGTGCTCCAATTGGCATGACCTTTTAGCTCCCCCTGCATGCTTTACACGTGTGCCATTCTGGCGACTTGCCAGTCGCGAACCAGTTGCGAGATCCAATCGCAAGACTCCTTTGAATTGCATACTTCTTGAGATTTCTTCACACTCTCTCACACACTACCTTTACATAATTCCCACCTAAATACAGGGTATCTAATTGCTAAATTACAAGCAAATTTGACACAGAATAGAGCCAACACATGATTGTATAAATTCAACCTTACAGACTACCAAAAAATTTGACAAAGAATGAGATAATTTGATGTTTTTTTCTTAGTATTTGGGTGCAAAAGCCATATTGTGAAGTTATTTCTGTCCACCAAAATCTCCCAAATGGTAACAAGAATGCAAAGACTTTATGATGAATCCTTAAATATAGCATTTCATGTTCAGAAAAGGCTATTATTGTTTCCAGGGCTAAAATTATTCAGGCTAAATATTTGCAGAGATACGGGGGTGCCTTTCAGACATTATCAAAAATTGATGAAATTGGTATTCTTTATCAAAAGTGTCTAATTAACTAAAACTATAAATCTATAATTGATGGTGAAATTGGTGTTCTTACTGCCCAAAAAAAAATAATCTCCTAATTCCATAGGTTCATAGTGTCGTGTCCTCCCCACACTCCCAACCAAATCTAATCTAATCCCAACTTATAATTAAGGGTTCCCATGTCTCACTCAAGTTTCAAGTCTGAACATCCCCAAACTCAAAAGTTTAAAGATTAAATTGTTACATATAGAAGAACTAAAACTGAAACAAAACAACAATAGCATAAACCCACAAAGTTTAAAGAAATATTATAAACCCATATCAGCCTTAATTCAATGTAGAGAGAACCTGAAGATTGTGGGTGGCGCCGCCGAGTTGGATTGGATGTGGGTGCGCCGCCGATTTGAGGTTGGATTGGAAGAGAAGAAGCTAAAGAATGGTGCCGCCGAGTTGGATTGGAAGAGAATAAGCGCCGCCGATTTGAAGCTGTGGGTGCGTCACTGTCTAGTTCTTGTCTTGTGGGTATGGTTTTGATTAGCAGCTGTGTTCTTGTGGTTGGATTGGAAGAGAAGAATCTAGATAGGCAAACCTGGAAGAAGACGATACTGAGCGTGCAACCTGGAACCGTAAACTTGAGAAAAGCGTGAGTCTAAAGAGAAGAAGCTAAAGAGGCAACCAATGAAGAAGCTAGAGAAGCGTAAGTCTGAGAAAACCTGGAAGGAGCATGGAGTGATTTGTTATTTATTTATTTTTTTTTTAATGTTTATATATATGACCTGCTTAACCAGTAACCATTACCTTTAAAATTATATGAATGGCTAAGATCAAAACAATATTAAATTAATGGTTCAGATTTAAGTGGATATCGTACCCCCACTTTTTTTGGGGTATGGTAAAATGACCCAGCCTATTAATGTTAATTGGAAACTAATTTGGGACCTATTAATATTAGTTATGTTGAAACTATTTTCCAACAAATGACATCTTCTCACCATTTCATTGATACCTTTCAAAATATTTGGAATTTGTGAGTGAAGTTAATATTTCTAGAAACTAGACATCTGGGGCTTCAATTTGAGCACAAGAACGAGACAATTCCAATCAGAATTGAGTAAGATATGATTTTTTGAATTTAGCTCTGCGGATAGTTACATGAGGTACGGGAAAAACCAAATTCTTTGTCATTTTGTTTGCTCATCACTCCCACCAACCTCCAAATTTAATGCACCAACTTTCTCTAAATACTGAAATGGGGTCTAGGTTCATGATTCTCTATGATCCTTTGTCAACCTCATTAATTGCCCTTGCATTCATATTTTCTTCACCACTACTATATAAAGCCCCTTCTCCTCCATTCCAAAGGACCCAGAGAAACACCATCTCTTCTCCCTTCTTGAGTTCTAGTGAAGTAGAGTAGATTTGCCATATCTTGGTCTTCTTGAGACTCAAGGTATTGAGTGAGCTTCACTCTCCCTCTCCTAGTTCTTCTCTACTCCACCCTTAGGACCTCCACCAAAAGCCTCCTCCTCCACCGTATGAATCTTGCATGTTGGTATAATCCATTTCCCTAATTTGTTTTTCATGTTGCTATAATGTTAATTTAAGATTAAAGCATGATAGTGATTATTTAAATTCCTTGAATATGTTTGAATGTTCATGATATTTATAAATGTTCATATCGTTCTTCATATGTTCTAGATTGTTCATCACATGTTCATGCATGACACTAGTTTTCATCTTAAATCCATATACAAAATATGAAAAACATGTTAGTTTCTTAAATCTCTCAAATCCTTGAATCTTAGATATCACCATTCACACACATTCACTAGAATTTATTTTTCAATCCAAATGCAAGGATTAATCAATTGAACTAGGGTTTATTACATGCACACATATTAAATTCAAGCAAAATAATGAACATGCAATTGATTGATAACATGTTAGATGATGTGACATGAATGTTGGCCACTATAGTCTAGAAAGGTGGGTGGTTAAGCTAATGGTAATAGTTTCTCTCTCTCTCTCTCTCTCTCTCTCTCTCCTTTGTTTTTCTTAGGAACCCCAAATGAAAATTGTTATTGTCTGTTCTTAGAGCATTTGGAGAAGCAAAAGAGACCAGAACCAACATCCTAAACATCAATCCTACTGTAGATACCGCATTTTGTACCTTTGACGACTCAGGCCCTCGTTCCCCAATGATGCTCGAACTTTAAGGCCCAAGGCCAGTTTAGAGCCCAATCAGATACCAAATTGACTTGATGGGTGTTAAAATGGAAAATATCACTTTTTAAATGCACAAAAATCCATTTTTGGAAGTAAAAGATCAAAGTAGCCCTTAGCCTATGTACATAGGCAGAAGCCTACATACACAGCTAGGGTTTCAGAAGTTTAGAAAATGCAAGTTTTCTACAATAATGGCTGAGGTTTGGAATGAATCCCACATCATTTAGGAGTTGTTCCAAACCCCATTTTTTTCAACTATAAAAAGTCTTCCATGGTACATTTTCAAAACATACAGAAATCTCTTAGGAAAAACCTAAGATTCACTAGAAAATAGTGAATCAAAAGGAAGTTTTTCACAAAACACTCTCAAGTCATTTTTATTTGATTGGGACCTTTTCTAGCCCTAATCTTTTGAGTTTAAAGTTTCTAATCACTATTTTATTGAATTATGATAGATTTGACCGAAGGGGACGGTAAAAAATTAAGCCTAGGAGCTTTTGCTTTAAGGTATTCTTTCTTGCTTCCTTTTTCCTTTTTGTCTATCTTTCTTAGTTTTAATCCAGTTTCTTTGTGTAATTTAGGTTTTTATATGTTTGCTTAGGTTAGTTTTATAGTTCTGTTTGTGTTCTGAGCATGCTAGATAGTTAGAATTAGGTTTTTTTGTTTGTGCTTTGTTTTCTGTTTCGGGTTTCCGGGTTAGAGCTCTTGAATAAGTCCCACGCACGCATGTCATGAGCATGCATACTCAAGCCTTTGGCTACGTATGTAGGCACATGCCCAAAAACCCTAATCTAGATTCCTTAGGTTGTTTGTTTGGTTTGTTTCACATGCTTTGTCCCTTTTTAAAGCCTTTTCATATGTTCATACGTATTTTTGCCTCTGTCTTGTATGCTTGTTGTCTTTAATATGCTTAGATTAGGGTTTTTATGTTTGTTTTTTACTTTGATGCCATGAACATGCATTCACATATCCATTCGTGATGCCACAAGTGCTGAGATGCTACAAGGTAAGTAAGGTAAGTCATGCATTCACAAAACATGCATGTTGTTTGTCTAATCCTCCTTTGATATATATGTATGAAGTTAATGCCTTGTTCATAAAATGATTTACTTGCTATTGATGATATGCCTTGATGTCATGACTAGATGAATGCTAGGGTTTCTTTTGTGTGTTTGGCTCTCTTTTACTTTGTGGATAGATAAGTATGCTTGTTTAGGGATAAAGATGCCATGTTGTATGTTAGATGCATGATTAGAGTGTGTGTGAGTTAGAATACAAGTATTTGAATAGTCTTTAATAGAGTTAAGACATAAGACACAACGATGGAAGGTCAACCTTAGGGTTGGGCGATCTTGGGTGCCTAACACCTTCCCAAGAACGTACCTAAAATCCAAACCCATACTATGGTAGTAAGATCAAAGATCCTTCCTTGAAAAGGACGCTATGTATATGGTTCCTAGACCATTGCAAAAACTAGGTGGCGACTCCAAAGACCCCTTGTTTCCATAGTGGCAACTCCACTAGGGATGGTGAGTTTAATTTCTATGTGTCCTATGTTTTAACATTAATAAAAATTATTTCAATACTTGTTTTCCACACGCATCACTTGTTCTCTTTTGTCCCTTAACTTTGGTTGGTGATGAGTGGGAAGATGGAAGGCTCCATTCAGGCCCAAATTTTCCGAAATTCATCTCACTAACTCACAATTGGTGTAATCGCCTATAATGAGTTTTGAGTATGTTAAAGGTTTGCTACCAATCCACTATGGGGTCCACTTAGGCCCTCGATTAGAATCATAGCCCACCTAATTGTGAGTGACCTACTTATCTATTCCTTTCGTCTTAGGGAGCCTATTCACACTAAAGAGATCCTAGACCCTATCACAAAGCCCTTTATATATCTCTTGTTTGTTCAACAGTATACCATGTGTTCACCTAATTCTAAAGGACAAATAAAAGATATTGAAAATGGAGGGGATGACCCTAAAGTTATGGTATACCCTAAGATGTTATGGGATAAAAGAAAAAAAAAAGTTATCACATATAAGAGGATTGTCCCTAATTCCAAAGGCATATCTTAACTTGGAAGGTTCATAAGACCATAACTTAATTGCTATCATAGGCCCAAGTGGAAAAAGCCCTTTTGAAAAGGAGAACTTTGGGCCTAAGGTAACAAATATGTTATGGACTTAGCATCCAACATCCTTCAAAGCCAAAAATGAGACTCCCTAATCTTGGGTCTCTTTGTTACATGCCTAGGCCTAAAATGATGAGAATTTCATAGACTTTGAGATGGAGACTACAATGTATTCTAGCTAGAGGGCTATTTCAAGAAAAAAAAATGATGAAATAATGAATAAAAATGAAAAGCCCAAAGGTGATGAATACATTGTAAGCCCATGTTTGAGACAAAGGGTTGAAAAAATTATAAGTGCATTTTAATGAAAGCCCATGAGAGTAGGATGAGAGCTTTATTGTAAATGGACCAAAACCCAATGAAACAAGGGCCAAAAATCCATAAGAGGGAAGGGAGCGACATTGTAATTGGGCTTTCATTAAAATAAACCCAAGAATTTTCTAAGAACATCTAAAGTTTAATCTTTAATTGGGACATGAAATTAATGAAAATGGGGCTTTTTTTTTTTTTTTTTTCCAGGCATCATTGCACCATCAAAGTCAAGAAAACACGTCCCCACTACCATTTGGATTTGAGAGAAAGGAAGGCGTTTGATCAAGATTGAGGACACACACCAAGAAGAAGAGACCCCCCAAGAAACAATGACTACCTCCATGGAAGACCCAATGGCACAAAAGATCCTTAAGGCTTTGGATGAGCATGGAGAGGCCCTTAAGAGAATGGGGGGGCGTCTCACTAGGTTGGAAGAATCTAAGCTCAAGAAGCCTCCACATGTGGAAATCCATGATGATGAGGAGGAAGATGAAGAATGGGACGACATGGACAAAGTGGAATATGAAAGGAACAAGCAATTTGAGAAGCTCACCATAGAAACCATGGCTATGAGGGAAAGATAGAGAAAATGCAACTTGCCTTCCACAAGGCGCAAGGGATTGATGATTACCTCTATAATATGGGAGGAATGAGTTTAAAGGCTCCTATTGCATTGCCTCCCAAGTTTAAGATTTCCGATGCGGAAAAGTTTGATGGGACTGGAGATCCAAAGCAACATGTGAGGAGATACCTAAGCATTGCCGAAATGAAAGGGCTAGATGAGAAGCAAACTTTGCATGCATTTCCTCTCTCACTCACAGGTTGTGCATCAAGATGGTACCATAGCCTTGATCCAAGCAAAACTAAAGTGTGGAATGAACTAGTGGAGTTTTTTATGGACCAATTCATCTTTAACACCATGATTGATGTGACTCTAAGGGATTTAGAGACAACCAAACAAGGTGTAGGGGAGACATTTTCCAAATACATGACTAGATGGAAGACCAAGGCATCTAGGATGGTCAATAGGCCAAATGAGAAAGACCAAATCAACATGATCATCAAGAACTTGCTTCCGGCTTATAATAGTAGGCTTTTGTCATTGCCTATTAGCTCATTTGGAGAACTAAGTGATTGTGGGACAAGAATTGAAGATGCTATCAACAACAGACAATTGGAGAAAGGTGAAAGTAAGCCTCCAACCAAGAAAACATATGGAAGGGGAGCAACCACCACCAAAGCACCCAATCTCGTAAATGTGAGCACCATCATACCCCAACAAACACTAGCCTACCCAAAGAAAGCTCACTAAGAATTCTCCGACCTAGGAATGACCCTCACCCAAGCATATTAAAACCTATCCTCTAAAGGATTCATCAAGCCTTTAGACCCCACACCAATGCCTAATCCCATACCTTCCACTTGGAACCTTAATGAATATTGCCACTACCACCAAAAATTTGGCCACAAAATCGACAATTGCTTCCGCCTCAAATACGAGATACAAGACCTCATAGACAATGGAACCCTCCCAAATCCCAACATCATCACCAAGCCCAATATTAGAAAGGACCCTTCACCCAATTACCATAGGGCTTCTCCTCCATATCAAAATTGGGTGCAAGTAGATGAGATTGAGTGGGATTGCTCAAAGTTGATAGAAACTACAAATGTCAATATCAATGCCATGGAAGTCCAAGGAATATGAGATGAAGAAGATGAAGTCTTAAAGGAAGCAATATGGGGGATATTTCCCAAAAGAGTGACGAAATTGAAGAAGAGGGTTTTGGAGGACAATGTAGCAAATATCACTAGGAGTGGGAAGCACTACAAGCCATCATTTTTGGAAAAGGATTACCCTGGTAGAGATCTAGGGGAAGGGTCCAAGCCCACAAAACTTAGAGGAAAAGAAGATACAAAAGAAAAAGAAGAAGAAGAAGAAGATAAGGTCTTAATGCAATTGAAGAAGACCCAAGCTCATGTGTTCATATGGGGCTTGCTCATGGCCTCTCAAAAGCACCGTAAGGCTCTCTTGGACGCCTTAAATGGGAAAGAAGTACCTATAGAAACTACACCACAAGAAGTTTTGTCCCTCGTGGGAGTCGAGGGTTCCTCACACCCTCTCTTTGCCTTTCTAATGAAGATCTCCCCCCCAAAGGAGCTACTCACACTAGACCCTTGCAAATCACCATTGAATGCATGGGTGTCAAGGTTCTGATGGTGCTTATTGACAATGGACACCCTCTCCTTACCTTTCCGATGAAGATCTCCCCCCCAAAGGAGCTACTCACACTAGACCCTTGCAAATCACCATTGAATGCATGGGTGCCAAGGTTCTAATGGTGCTTATGGACAATGGGTACGCCTTGAATGTTTGTCCCTTTAGGACTGCCCTTATTTTTGGCCTAGATATGGAGACTATTGTTCCTTCTCCCTTCACTGTAAGGGCTTATGACAACACTTCAAGAAAAGTTATGGGTACTTTCAAGGCTCCTTGCAAGATTGCACCAATGGAAACCATTGTGGAATTTCATATCATGGACATCACCCCAAATTACAACCTTCTCTTGGGAAGAGCTTGGCTTCACCCCAAAGGGGCAATCCCCTCCTCGCTACACCAAAAGATGAAGATCCCATGGAAAGGAGGGATTGCTATAGTGCTTGGAGATTGTGAGATTCTAGCACCGGTTTGTGGACTCAAGGAAGGAGGAAGCGAGCTTCAAATGAATGGCTTTGAGTTCGTGAATATGACTGATTATGGGTTGAAGGATGAAAGGTATGCTACTGAATTTTTCCCATATTATAGCCATGAGGTGATTGCAATGGTGAAGAACATGAGATTCATGCCTGATATGGGCCTTGGAAAAGAAGGAAAAAGGGTAGTTGAGTTCCCCAACATCAAGACTCAAGTGACTAGGGAAGGTTTAGTATTCTTTAAAGGCTATGACGGAATCAAGAAAAACCTTGGCACTCATAATGGGAACTTCATAAAGGAAGGTAGAAACTTCCCTTATTGTGGCTTCACCGAACCTTGGGTAGGCAAGGATGGAAATGTGTATCCAGGATAGGAAATGTTCTTTAATGAAAAGCTCACCTTTAAGGAGAAGCCTACTATGGTGATCAAAGAGATACAAGAAGAGGTCGATTGGGAGAACTACATGGATGCTAAAGCAATGAAGACAAGTGGGGATGTGTTCACCATCACCAATGAAAAGTCAAGTGATCCTTCCAAATTCATCATGCCTATTGTGGGGCCCATTAATAATTGAATTTGGGTTGGGTTTTCTAAAAACATGGGGAAAGAGTTTTGTAAAGCAAGTTCCAATATACTTTTCAATATTTTCAATAAGATGAATTCTGATTTGGCTTACTTCAATGTGTCCCATAACATTGAAATTCTGCACTTAAATGATTCAAATGAATTTGAAAATGAAATTAATAAACAATTGGAAAGGAGAATTGAACCTATGGAACCAATTCTTGAAACTATTAGTTTGGGCAATGATGAGAATCCACGCTTAATTAAAATTGGCTCAACTCTAAATGAAAAAGAAAGAAAAGATCTTCAAGAACTCCTTATGGAATTTCAAGAGGTATTTGCATGGTCCTATGAGGATATGCCTAGAATTGACCCTGAGATAGGTCATCACATTGATACTCATGATCACATGGTACCCGTCAAACAAAAGTTGAGAAGAATGAGGACCGAATGGCTCTTAAAGATTAAGGAGGAAGTCACTAAACAATTAAAGGTAGGGTTCATCAAGCCCGTCCACCAAGCCAAATGGATAGCCAATGTCGTTCCCGTACCTAAAAAGGATGCGAAGGTAAGGATATGTGTGGACTTTAGGGACTTGAACAAGGCATGCCCTAAGGATGACTTTCCTCTCCCTCACATTGATGTCTTGGTGGATAACACGGTAGGAAGTGCCTTGATGTCTTTCATGGATGGTTTCTCAGGGTACAACCAAATCAAGATGGCTTCCAAAGATATGACCAAAACCACTTTCACTATCGAAGGGGGAATCTATTGTTACATGGTGATGCCATTTAGCCTTAAGAATGCTGGGGCAGCATATCAAAGGATGGCTATAGCCTTGCTACATGATATGATGAACAATGAGCTAGAGATGTATGTTGATGATATGATAGTAAAATCCAAGGATAGAGGGAGCCACACCATAAACTTAAGGAAGTTCTTCGAAAGGATTAAAGAGTACAGGCTCAGATTGAACCCACAAAAGTGTACCTTTGGAGCAACCACCAAAAAATTGCTAAACTTCTTAGTGATTGATAAAGGGATAGAAGTTGACCCATCCAAGATTAAAGCCATATTAGAGATGCCTCCACCCAAAAGTGAGAAAGAAATAAGGGGCTTCTTGGGTTGATTACAATACATTAGTCAATTCATTGCCAAGCTTACCTCTACTTGTGAGCCCATCTTCAAACTCCTAAGGAAGAATGAGCCACATACATGGAACAATGAGTGCCAAAAAACCTTTGAACTTATCAAGGAGTATCTCCTCCACCCACCTATCTTAGTGCCTCCACAACATGGAAGACCCTTACTCCTATACCTTTCCATCATAGGGGATGCAGTTGGAAGTATGCTTGCATAGAAGATGGTGACAAGAATGAGAGGACCATATACAACTTGAGCAAGAGGTTCCATGGTTATGAGACTAGGTACACTCCTATAGAAAAGTCATGCTTCGCACTTGTTTAGGCCGTATAGAAATTGAGACATATCATCTTACCTTTCCAAATATGGGTGGTAGCAAGAATGGACCCATTAAAGTATCTCTTTGAGAAACCCGCTTTGAGTGGAAGATTGTCAAGATGGTTGATCTTGTTGGCACAATTCGATTTGAAGTATGTGGCTAGAAAAACTATCAAATAGAGCATTGTGTTAGATTTTTGCGCCAAGAATCCTACAGAGGGGGAAGATGGTAAAGAAGATTTTCTAGATGAGGACATTTTGGATGTTGAGTTAGGGACGTGGAAGATGTACTTTGGCAGAGCTATAAACCAATATAGGAATGGGATAGGAATACTCTTGATCACTTCCGAAGGATCTCACATACCTTTGGTAATTAAGTTGAATTTTGAAGCAACTAATAACATGGCTGAATATGAGGCTGGTATTGCTAGAATGGAATCTCTTCAAGAATTAGGGGTAAAGGAGGCCGAAGTCTTTGGAGATTCAACTTTGGTTATAGCCCAAGTACAAAAGTTGTGGAAGGTGAAGGAGGAACATTTAAAGCCTTATCAACAATACGTGGAGGACTTGACCAAGACCTTTGACAGAATTGAATACACAATCATCCCTAGAGTTCAAAATCAATTTGCGGATGCCTTAGCTACCTTAGCCTCTATGGTTAAAATACCTGAGGGAGTGTGGACACGACCCTTGGAAATTGAGCAAATTCATGAAGAAGTGCACAAAAGGAAGACCGAAGCTTCAGTAATGACCATAGAGGAAGAGAGAGTTCCATGGTAATATGACATTGTGAAGTTTTTGGAACTAGGGGCATATCTGAATGGTGCCAACAAGAGAGAATATCATTCCATTAGGATGATGGCAACACAATACATCCTATGTGGAGGACAACTCTATAGAAGATCCTATGATTGCTTGAAAAAGGAAGAAGCCAAGAGAGTAATGGAAGAAGTTCATCAAGGGATTTGTGGCCCTCATATGAATGGAAGAATGTTAGCCAAGAAAATCCTAAGGATGGGGTACTTCTGGAATACAATGGAGACTGATTGTGTGGACTATGTGAAGAGTTGCAATGATTGTCAAACGCATGCCAACTTGAACCATGTACCGCCTAGTGAGTTGTATAGCATGACTTCTCTATGGCCATTCTCAGTTTGGGGTATAGATGTGATTGGAAGGATATCTTATAAGGTTTTAAATGGGCATGAATACATTTTGGTGGCAATTGACTATTTCACCAAGTGGGTGGAGGCAGTCTCCTATTTCGTATTGAAGGCTAAGCATGTGGCTCGGTTCTTAGAAAACAACATCATATGCTGATTTGGGGTGCCCCAAGAGATCCATTTTTTCCAATTTGAGGGGAAGGTTCGAAAGATCATGGAGTTGTACAACATTGAGTATCACAAGTCTTCACCATATCGACCACAAGCTAATGGTGCCATAGAAGTAGCTAATAAGAATATGAAGAATATCCTAGCCAAGATGGTAGTGACATACAAAGATTGGGCCGAGAAGCTGCCATTTGCTTTATGGAGTTATAGAACTTCTATCTGTGCGTCGACTAAGGCAACACCTTACTCTTTGGTTTATGGTAGTGAGGCAGTACTTCCTATTGAGGTAGAGATACAATCTTTGAGGGTATTGGTGGAAACCAAGGTCCTAGAAGAGGATTGGGCTAAGGCGAGATATGAACAATTGGCTTTGATAGATGAGAAGAGAGCTAGGGCACAATATCATGCACAAGGGTACCAAAAAATGATTGTTAAGGCATTCAACAAGAAGGTGAAACTAAGAAACCTTAAAGAAGGGAATTTGGTCCTAAAGGTACTCAAAGATGAGACTTTTGACCCAAGGGGAAAGATGAAGCCAAGGTGGTCTGGGCCTTTTATCATCAAGAAGATCATGTCTGGAGGTGCTACAAGGATCACAGATTTGGATGGGGAAGGGATACTTCGCCCAATTAACATGGATAAACTCCGGAAATACAACATCTAAAAAAAAGTGGAAAAGAGCCTACTAGGTTGAAAACCCGAAAGGGCAGTCTAGGCAAAAGTTAAGGAAAAGGAACTTCTCTAGATTGAAAACCCGAAAGGGTGGTCTAGGCAAAAATTAGGGGAAAAGACCATGGGCATGGCGAAAATTTCCAAAGGGACATTATGGGCAAAAATTACATGGATAAAAAGGTGATTCTCTTATTGCTTAAATTAAAAAGATGAAGTGTTTGCTCACTCCAAAGTGCAAGAGATCGTAGCAATAAAATTCTCGGAGTATCGAGGTCGAACTACAAGGAGCAGGATAGATTCAAAGAAAATATAATTAAACAACAATTTGGGTAAAGAAGAAAAGTACTTTTACTTAGTGATTGTTAACAAGAATAATAATAAAAACTGATTTAAATCAATAATGTAAATACTGGGGAATCGGGGTGTTTCCCTATATCGATATGAAATCCTTTGTGATCTAAGAAAATATATTTCGTAATTGATTGTTATTATACAATTAAAAACTTATGATTCGGTTGAACTGAGACAATTTAAGAACGCATGATAACCTAAATTAATAATGCGATTAGATAAGTTTTCAAAAAAACACATTCACTTTAAAACCTAATTTCTATTTGAAACTATTAGAAATTCATCTAAACAATAAGAAAAACATTATTGAACTTATTGAAAGCATGGAAGAACTAATACATCAAAAGAAATCTAATTGAACAATCAAATATGTTGTTGATAGAATCCTAGAAAGATTCACATTAAATATTCATACCGTCTAGAAGAAACATAACCCCTAACCCTAGGAGAGAGTTTAGGCTGCCATTAGAGAAAGGAAAATACAAGGTTTTCTCTGCCAAATTCGTTCTACATAGCCTCCCTTCAAAACCCTAACGTCCAAGTGTCCAAAGAAAATAAAACTTTTACTATTTTCATTTTCGTCCAGATTTACAGCAATAACTTGTGAGTTAATTTCAGCCTTCAAAAATTGTGAATTTTGAAAAACTCAAAACTGGAAAATTGTAGATATTTGAGTTACGGTTCCAACCCATCTGGCCTTGTGTCAATTGGATTTTTAAGGAGAAAGATATGCCCAAAACACTGATCAGTGCTCAAATCTACTCCTTTTTAGATTCTGCCTCTTTGATTTCTTTCCTTATTTGAAGCTTCCAAACATGGTAGATGACCCAAGCACTCCAGCTGCACCTCCTTAAACATTTAAGCATGGTCCTTTAGCTCCTCTTTAATTCTAATTTGGCCTCCATTCTCTCACAGACTTGCAAACTCATCTTTTTCACATGATTTACTGAAAGTAGAAAATTACACGCAATGAATGGCATCTTATTCAAGAAATTATGTAAAGATAAATAATAGGGACTAATGCAAATCATAGCTTAATTATACAAATTAAGCATAGTAATAAGGAGATAACTACCACATAAATATATAACAAGTATACATTTTAAGGCGTTATCAATAAGATTGTTTTCATAGAAGATTTGGAACATTCCAATCCTTTATTAAATTCAAAAACTAAAACATGAGAATCATAAAAGTGGAGAAAATTAAAACATGGGGCACACCAAGGTGGTCAGTCAGTCCTCCTTGCTTTCTTGCTAGTCTTCGTGTAAGCTTTCTCATCCCTCAGAATCGACTTCATGTTATCCTCCAACCATTGCTTGTACCCCGCAGTGAGATAGATGTATCGAGGAGGAAAAATGTCTTTCGCCACCCACGGCGTGGCTAAGCTTCACTAATCCTACCTAAGATTCTACTGGTAAACACCGCAATGTGGAAGGTGCCTTCATCATGAGAAGCTCCTTGACGCTTTCCAAATTGCCTTGAGATACGACAAGTGGAGTAGTATGAGCAGCAACTAGAGTCACACAGCAGTCCTTGCAACAGCTATGGACCATGCTTGAGATATGCTACCACTCCACTACCCACTAAATGTTGATCTCCTTAATGTGACCCATAAGTTTCATGTAAGCCTTAAAGCTCATATCATTCTGATGAAACTGGCAGTCCCTAGGGCACCTAGGGAGGTAGATGCTAAGAGGTACAGTTGGAGTTTGGAGCAATTGAAACCGGTTGAAGCAATTGAAACCTCTCCTGTAGCCATATTTGAAAAAAGAAGAAGAAGAGAGAGAGAGCAGCAAGGAAAAAAAAAAAAAAAAGAAAAAAAGAAGAGAGAGTGAGGAGGGTCATTTGTATTGACCTTTACATGATTTGTTAATTAATCGAGTTAAACATGTCAAGTCGGGTCGACCTGTTTAATAAACATGTCGTGTTCGGGTTGAGGATTCCTGACACGTTTACTAAACAAGTACGGTTCGGGTCAACTTATATAGCCAAATACTCATTGCTCGACACGACACGAACCCGACTCGCGAACACGAATTGCCACCCCTAGTTAGGTTGCACATGACCCTTGCATATGTGCAAGGTTAACAGAACCAGACTGGACCAGCCGGTCCGACCAGGTTTACTTGTGAACCGGTCACAATCCAGTTTTTTATATGTGAAAACTGGGCATTTAAATATTTTGAGTGAACCTTTTGAACTAGGGTTCAACCCGAAAAACTGACCGAACAGTGGGTCAAAGAGTTGACTTTATTTTTTAAAAATAGAGAAAAGGGAGCCATGGAGTTTAGAACTTGAGACTTATGCCTTATTTAAGAAGGCGAGTCCAGCATCAAGACCAAGGCACCACACATGCTACTTGTGAACAACTATGAAGTGTATTATATTTATTATAGATTTATGTTAGCTTTAAATTTTCAACTTATTCTATCACATCTCTCTCAATTTATTAAATATTACTAAATTTATTTCCCTTGATTAATTCAATTTTGATTAAAGAATAATGCATTTGCATGTGAATTTACTAAAATAATCAAAAGTAATTTTTTTTATTTAATCAAAATAATTTAGACTTGTAAGATTATTATGAAATATTTTTTTAATGCTTATTTATGTTGTATTATTTTATTTTATTTTTATTTTAACCTTATAATATCAATAAATTTTATTTTAATTTCTGTTTCAATTATTTTTAGATATTTTTAGTCAATTTTGCAACTATTTATATATTTTAAATACCTTTTTTATTTTATTTTATTTTATTTTATTATTAAATTAATTATGACGTCATCAAGGTTCGACCCCGGTTTGACCTCGGTCAACCTTAAAAATCTTGAACCTCTCCTTTTTACGATTTATTGAACTATCCAGGTTTTAAAACCATGCATGTGTCTCCTTTTTTTTTTTTTTTGACACAAGTCCTTACTTGCAGCAACCGCTGCAATAGAAATCCTTGTCCTTTTAATATTTCAGCAAATATATAGCTAAAGATTCAAAAAAACTCACACATTAGTCTCAATATTTTGTCTCACAATTTTAACATTAGAGAGGAGGCCTCGCCAGTCCAGCGATGCTTGATCCTCGCTAGACAATAAAAAGGAAAAAAAGTCATCACTTACTCTCCACATCTCTCTCTCTCTCTCTCTCTCTCTCTCTCTCTCTCTCTCTCTAACTTTGCGTGGGTTTCTCTGTCTCTCTTTTCAGCAAGGAGGAGGTTGATATTTCGTTCCGAAACGGAGTTGAACATTGTTGAATTTCTTCTATTTTTTTTCTTCATTCTCACGCATTTTGTAAGAGAGAAAGAGGGAAGAGAATAGACGAGTGGGGGGACCAAAAAAAAAAACAAGAAGAAGAACAAGAAGAACATTCGGTGAAAAACTAGAGTAGGCGCGGTAAAAATAAAAATAAAAATAAAGGAAACAAAGAACAAAATGAAGAGTATATCTTGAGAGGCCGATAGGATCAGAGGATACCGTGAGAATGTAAGAAAGTGAGAGAGCCGTCAGGCAAGGTAAAAAAGGTCTAGTCAAATCAGAGAAGTAAAGAGATGAGATAGAGCAAAAATAATATCTGAAAAGTTGAAAAGTAAGAGTAATTCTTAGGTACTCTCGGAGCACGGAAAATAGTGCTCCTTCCTCTCACATTCATGGTGGAGTCCGCTCATTAAATTCATAGTGAGATGCACCATGAATGTGAGAGGAGGGAGCACCATTTCACTATACTCCGGGACTACCTAAGAATTTTCCGAAAAGTGAAACATCAAAAAGAGTGAAGGAAGCCCATAAATAAAATAAAATAAAATAAAAGAGTGAAGGAAGGTCATGTGAGCTCTGAAATTTTATTTTATTTTATTATTATTTTTTTATATAAAGAAATGGAGTAAGGAACCTACTAGGAAGGTTCATGGTTTTCCCAATTACACTCTACAATCTCTTCTTTATTTTATTACAATCTCATCTCAGCTGTACTAGTAAACACTACCATGTTTGAAATTTTTTAGGAAAAAGTCTAATGTTACAAAAATTTTTACAACTTTTTGCCACAATTGTGATATGACAAAATGTGGTTGGTGAAAAAAAATGATTTATATGTAAATGATAATTAATTATTCACAATCTACCACATTAGAGTTGTAAAAAAAAAAAATGAACACCGAAAAAGTAGAAATTGCAACATTGTGGTAGTTGGAATGGTGAGGAAAGAAAGGAGGGAGGAGAGTAAAAAAATAAATATTTAAATGAAGTAAGAAGAAAGAAAGGAGAGAGGAAAAAAAGAAAAGAAATAAGAAATAGAGTATTGAGTGGTGTGTTAACTAAACAAGAAAAAGTGGTCTTTTTGGTTAGTTTAGTTAAAAATTTGAGGAGGCTGTCGTGAGTGCTCGGGAAAAACGAATGTCCAATCAAACCAAAAGGATATTACTAGCACAAGTAACCACGAGTAAGCATAAAACAAACCTTTGGGTGGTGTGTTAACTAAACAAGAAAAAGTAGTCTTTTTGGTTAGTTTAGTTAAAAATTTGAGGAGGCTGACGTGAGTGCTCGGGGGAAAGCGAATGTCCAATCAAACCAAAAGGATATTACAACTAGCACAAGTAACCACGAGTAAGCATAAAACAAACCCTTGGGTTCTTGTACATGTAAATACGTTCGAGTCTTAAATCATTTTGCTTTACTATCGCACCCAATATTTTACCTCTAATCCTTACTTTGGGAAAGTCAAAATAAGACGTTATCACAGTAAAGGGAAACCCCCTGTTTCTACATCTGGAAAGACCAAAACCACTACCCAAAATTTTTCTAAAACGACAGCCCCAAATAATCTAGAAAAAGACCCCAAAAATTCGAATTACAAAGAAAACATATGAAATCAGTGTAATTGACATAAACAAAGTTCAAATATTCACATGCGGTATTGTATGTTTTACAAGCTTAAGACTATATACACTTCAGTTGCAAACTATTTGGAATTAATTAACTAAAATTCAATACCACAATTTATCTGAACAGAGAAGGAAGGTCGACCAACACTGGAAAGAGGAGTATCAACTCTCACTACTATCCCAGAATTCCCAACGTTCCCATTCCACTTTGACCTGCCAAGCTGCGTGGGACATACGCAACAAGAGGGGAAAATAGAAAATTAGAAAATACTGAATAGTTTTAGAGTAACAATACAAGAACATCATAACTCAGTAAAGGTTCAACTTTTATAAGGTTAACATAGTAAAGGCTAATAGGCCATCTTAAAAAGAACTTGAATTTAGTCAATAATTTTATATAGTTTTGTTATGATAAATGCACAAAAATTACCATGTAAGAACAGTTGTTATCACCTTAACAAGAAGCATTCCTAATTAATAAAAACATATGATGATATCCATATATATGCAGGATTCAAGGGATCCCCCAGTGGTTCCAACACCTCTAGGGGTGTGTAGGCATTGGGTTTGAACCCCACCAGGCCCCCTCCCCATATTTAGGTAGCTAAAAAAAGTGCGTGTGTATATATATATTATCTTCTACGAGTAAGTTGACTGGAGAAATAAAAAATCAATAGTAGAGTTGAAAGAAAAGGAACCTGAACCAGCAACTTGAACATATATTCAATAAAAATACATTTTTTTTTAATTAAGTATATATTCAATACAAATAAATCCCCTTTTGGAGGAGAGGGATGGATTGTTAGTGTGGACGATTTGGAAGATATAATTGGAGGGCATGTATGGTTGGGTTCCATTTGTATACTTGGTGGAATCTGGCATATCTTAACCAAACCTTTTGCATGGGCGCGCCGTGCGCTTGTATGGTCTGGGGAGGCTTACTTGTCTTATAGTTTAGGTGCTTTAGCTGTTTTTGGTTTTTAGCCCTTTCATCTCTAGATAATAGGGCTTTTCTTGAACTCTCCTTAAGGAATACCTCTGTAACAGGAGCTAACAATATGTAGTAGAAGAATTGGAAGTGAGGTTTACAAGGTAAGCAAGTTCCAAGATCAGTGCAAAGCAAGGGAAAGAAAAGCTTCTAGCTCTAACATATTTTAACAAAAATAGTTACATCTCATTGGTGATTATGGAATAGTTATAAGATCTTTCTTCTTCTTCTTCTTCTTCTTCTTATTCTTCTTTTTTTTTTTTTTTTTTTTCCTAATAAGTAAAAGTTTCACTTTTCATTCATAGAGAAAGAATGTACAAAGGTTGATTATAATACATCCTCACAGCAAGTTACATAGGATATTTATAAAATCTAGAAAAGAGTCACAATATAAACATCCTAAAGCCTGAATCCAATCATATAAGATCTTATATTCTTATTTGTACATACTTCAATGTTACTAGTCCATCACTTTGCATGTCAATAAATTTTGTACATTAATTTTTTTTTTAATAAGTAATTTGTGTACACTAAATTCATTTTGTCAAATTATTCTATACAAATAATATTTAAATCTAATAAGTGAAACTTCAGAAAAGCAAAGGTGGGCAAGTGTTTTAGTTTTTGCAATGGTAGGTGAGAATCTATTCCCTTGACTGACATGGACTGAAAACTACCATGAAGGCAATAACTTACAGATATAGATGCAAAGGCAGAAGGATGGGTCACGAATGCACATCCCAATATCAGACTCAGTTGCTCCTTCACTGAATGAATAAGCTCCGCCCGCAACCCAGGATTGCTTCCACCAAAAGTGGGGCATAAACTGACCATTGTAAAATTTGATAAGAAACATGTCAATGCCAAGTGCAATACAATTTGAAGATTCAGATACAAATAGAAGCAAAGCATACTTCTAATTGATTTTGCTAAAACTGACCGCATATATAATCAGTGTGTAGTGAACAAACCCAAATGGAAAAGAGAAATGTGTAATCTGATCTAAAGCATAAAAGGGGTGTACAACAGGAAACAATAACATGGCTGATTTAAAGTGGTCATGTAGCTTGGAATAAAAATGTTGATTGTTTTTATTGCATGCAATTGCATATTAACGTCACTTTCTGGAAGAGTGTTTGGAAAATGGATCTCATTATTATTATTTTGATAAATGGAAAAATGGCTCTCATTTTTATTTAGGATTATCTTGATAACAGTATTTATGTGACTTGGGTTACCCAAAAGGGTTAGGAACAATAAACCTAGGTAACATATTAAATGGAAATACAGTTCACTAGAAGAAAAATAAACAAAATAGTTACTGTTGAACAGTTGAAAATAAAATAGTACAAAAGGTAACCTTCAGACTATAAATCACAATAATAAATTACCTATTCTACCCTCAATTAAATTGGCAAAGCACATAAACCAACCTGAATTGGAAGGTCGGCCTCACCATGAGACCAGATCTCTGCCATGCCAGGGCTTGTGCAAGACCAAGCGTAAATGACTTGTCAGGCCATTGTACCATTGGTGTGACGCGAGTTCCCCACTTATTCTGAACACACACAAAAATCAATAGGTAAATCATTTTTTTTTTTTTTTGATAGGTAAATATCAGGTCCCATACATGTAGGCAACTTGGACTAATTGACAAATGGTATCAGAATCCATTTTATATTAAATGAGAACAGAATCTCGCTAATGATTATTTTTGATAACCTGTTACAAATTTACAATCTCACCTTGCAAGAGAAGCTGAATCTCATTTCACCTGGATATTGACCCTGAGCTTGTAGAAGGCCCCCACAGAGAGGTAGAAAAGCACTTGTTGTGAGCCCCTCACCTGATACATAGGTCAACTGACCATTTGGAAACTGTAGATCTACAAATGACTGGGGGTAGAGAGAGAGAGAGAGAGAAAGAGAAGATAATTGCATTAGAAACTTCAACCCAAGAAGCTAACAATGAGATATGAGGCTTCAACTCTACACATATCTTCATATTTATTATGAGAATTACTGCTACACTGTTATGCTATGTCTTCAAGGGAAAGGGAATACTATGTCTTGATGTTAGCATTAGGAGTTGTTATTTTGTATGTGAATTAGACATGGTTGTATTTAAGCTATGGCTTCAGCAATAAGAGCCAGCAGATATTTTCCATTTAAACTATTCTCTTCTCTTCTCAGCTATTAATTTCTTGGAGGGTTGTCACCTCGAATATGACTAATCCTTTTCAAACTCACCTGTTCACAGCATTTGGGATCAGAGCCAACCACTACGTCGAGTAATCAGACGTAGCTAATTGAGTATGGGATCAAATGAGTTGCAACTTTGTGGTCGGATTTCGAAGGGGGTGACCTAGAGGCTAGATTAAAATAACTGATAGGTGAGTGGCGCCACCAAAAAAGAGAGAGGGCAACCATCGTGTCAATGTTCCTAGAGTGTGCCGTCGTGGACGTCGACTGCAGAGCATGGTGGTATGTTATGATCCTAATGTCCCACATGAATTAAGTGTAAGCTTAACCATATGTTCATAAGCTCTTGGACACCCTTCCCTTGCAAGCCAGTTTTCAAGTGTTCCTAACATTCACCTACTCAGGGCAGCTAAACTTTAGAAGAAAAGGATGGCAGAAATTGATTTTTGAACAAAATGAGACAGTTTATTCATTCCTTCAGTTAGTCGATCAATAAACGGGACTTAAAAGTGTTAGTGGATCTTAGAAATCATTGTTGGTGAATTTTATTTCAAAATAGTGAAGTTTACAGTATAAACTTCAATAACATTACCTAGTGTACTATCCACGTGATTTCATACTTAAATGGTCATGTTGACTCCAATATTACATAAAAAGAGTTTCTCTGCTCACTTTTCTAGTTTATTTTTTGGAATATTTTCATATAACTACAGAACTTTAGAGATTAACTATGATCAGTTAATAAGTGCTCATACATCTTTTCTTTTCTATTGTTACATCAAACCACTTATTAATTTGATTCTTAAATCCAGTAATAATATCTCTTATTTTAGCCCCTGGGTTTGCTCAGGTGCCATATGGTAGGGTAAGGTTGAGTTGGTTCTTGAGTTCAATCTCCTTTTTTAACTTTTTTCTTTTTACTTTTTTGGTATAGGTAAAAAAATTGTATTCAAAGAAAAAAGGATAAATACAGATCTTAATTCCAATCATGCAAAGCAAAAGACAAATTCTCTTGATTGTAACTATCAAATTCATTTATGCAAGGTAAGCCAGAGTGGAGGAGTGCCAGACCATCAAAGTCCTACGAATAAAAATGAAGCATCAATTATAAATGAACTTGGTTTCACAATCCCCTTCCCAATTGTCGTTTCCTTGGAAGACTGTGGAGTTCCAAAGTGCTTTCAAAGACTAACTTCTTTGTGTGGACAGTGGCGTTGGGTAGAATTTTGACTATTGAAAATTTGACAAAGCCTCGTTGTTATTGACTGGTGCTGTATGTGTAAGAGGGCAGGGGAGAATAATAATCATTTACTCTTGCATTGCCCAATAGCCAGAGAATTGTGGAGTATGGTGTTTACATTTTTCAGGGTATTTTGGGTTATGCCCAAGGATGTAGTGGAGCTTCTAGCTAGCTGGCCAGGCAAGTTTAGTAAACATAGAAATGGGTTGATTTGGAACATGGTCCCTCACTGTTTGATATGGAGTATTTGGAGGGAGAGTAATACTCGGATCTTTGAAGGAACTGAAGATCAATTCAAGACTTGAAGACTTCCTTCTTCCAGACTTTGTTTGAGCGGACAAATGTGTCAGGTGTTCTATCTTTCAATTCTTTGTCTAATTTGCTCGATAGATGTAGTTTTTATACTTCTTTGATGTAGAGTATTTGGAGGGAGAGGAATACTAGGATCTTTGAAGGAACCGAAAGGTCGATTCAAGACTTGAAGACTTCCTTCTTCCAAACTCGATTCAAGACTTGGAAGACTTTTTTTTTTTTGATAGGTAAATTCAAGACTTGAAGACTTCCTTCTTCCAGACTTTGTTTGGGTGGACAAATGTGTCAGGTGTTCTCTCTTTCAATTCTTTGTCTTATTTGCTCAATAGATGTAGTTTTTACACTTATTAGTTTTGTTTGTCTCCTGCTTCCCTTAGTACATGTCCTGTGTGCTTGGTTTTTCTTGTACTTGTTTTTTCTATCAATGAAGTTTATTACTTATCCAAAAACAAAAAATTATAAATGAACTTGAACATATATTTTTGTTCAACTTAAGTTAATATCAGTAAGACCGTAACCTAGCCCGGCAAAGGAGTAATCAACAAGAAAATTACACCAAACATATTGATTACAATGTTAGAAGTTGTAAACTTACACAAGCTAATGGATTGAGGCAGAGCATAGACATGAACAGCCACCTTCTATGCTTTGACCACACAGCTGGACAAAGTGAGTGCATGCCATTCTGAAAAATGAACAGATGAGCAAATTAGTACAACACAAAGGAGGGAAAATCTGGAGAAGCATCTAAATACAACAAATTAAATCGCAACAATACTGAGTAATGAATAGAAGGAAATACCTATTAATATTAATGGAAAAAGGAAACAGTGAATGAACTCTAGCTCAGATGGCAGGGTGAGGTAGTTGGTTCAAGACCCACTGGGTGAATAACTACCCAATAATTTAAATAAATAAATACAAAAAGGAAAAAGGAAGCCACCGAATCAATCATCATCACACATGGCATTAATACTTGAGTTCTTGCTGATAAGGTAGCTTCAACATTATGCACTGCCAAGTCAGTATTATATAATGCATTGTAAGGCTTAATTTACAGTGACCTCCCTCCTAATTTTAGATTGTACACAGACCTCCCTTACACTCGAAATATACACTTGCCTCCCCTCCACCCCAGCACCATTATATCTACTAAAGTATTGATCTTACCCAGTACCCCATACTTGGAGGTGCCATTTGCTCCAAAGGCCATTGGCAGTTAGTCATATGATTTGATAAGTAGTTGACTTTTACTAAAACTTAAGAGGGGGGGGGGGGGGGGTGGAACGTTCACAGGGTTTAAGAAAACAAAAGGATAAAATAGAAGAAAGGGAATCTAAAGTTTTTTTTTTGATAGGTAATTGCAATTTATTAAAAATCATAAAGTGTATACAGTGAGTATAGAAGTATAAAAATTAAAGAGCCTAAAAACTCTATCAAAGAAGAATATGAGAGGGTAAAAGGATGCGACGCCCACTAGAGAAGGGTTTTCAGAGAAGTGAAACTTGAGATTTGGCAAATGATGCTATCAGAAACGTAGATTTTTCAGCTCTATCCAAAAAAACCAAAGGCAGCTCTATAGTAGGTAGGTATTATAGAAATATCAGCAACACACAAGCGAAGCACATTAGCCTATCCTCTACCCTGCCTCAGATGTTTAGACTTCTCTCTCTCTCTCTCTCTCTCTCTCTCTCTCTCTCTCACACACACACACACACACCTTCTGATGCAGTTAATCTTTTTTAGTTACGCTATGTGAAGTGAGTTGTATATAACAAAATGATGTAGGAAAACCAAAGTTGATCATACCTTTCTATCATAGCCATACCAAAGCAAATGTTGCTTTGACAAATGGACTGGCAAAAGAAGCGTCGTATCACGAACAAAGAGTACGGGTCCAAGCTGGACAAGGAAGAGAGAAGAATTGTCATTTCCAGATGAAGAACTGCCGTGTGATGACTCCAGTCTCCATAAATCTCCTCTTGCAACCAAAGAACTTTCTACGTCACGTGTTCTACTATCATAAGTTGATGTAATATTTATGATCCCCTGCATCAGGAAAAGATGAACTGTTCACAAAACGTATAATTAAAAACAAAACAAGGGACATTAAACAAAAGAAATTTACATGCAACCATCCTACCATAAACCTGGCAAAAGAGTTCACAAATGAGACTTCTGTGACAAACAAACAACTTTTTGAGAATGGAAGTGGTTGTCTTCATAGACAAGACAAAACAAAAGGCATGCAGGATGGTCATAAAAATCTGTACAAGTTATTTAAGATGTAAATGGAATTTTGATGCCCAGTTCTCCAGCAATTGAAATGATCAAGATTATTTTAAACATCCTTGCTATTAGGATACATCACTTGACTAAATCTAGTAGAAAAAAGTATTGAATTATTATGCCATGAGAAACACTCCCCATACAACTGCACATGAAAACAAAGATTCAAAAAAAAAAAAAAAAAGCACTAGAATGCAATTAAGTGGACAGAAAACTTGAATTCTAGTAGACGATTAGACGACTGTGATTAAAAAGGTAGTTACACGCTTATCTAAAAGATAATATCCTAATGACAAGATTTTCATGAGGGGAAAAAGAGAAAGAAAGAAAGAAAGAATAATTGAATAGACTTCTATTTAGTTTACCCGTGGTCAAAAAATCCTTTTCATTCAAATTTTTTTACTCTTTCGCAGGCATATCTTATTATCTTGTTCCATAGGGAGAGTACTTAAAGCTCCATTTTTTAGCGCTACTACTGGGCATGAATTAGAGTCAGCTACAGATTAATTGATAGTCTAACAGGGACTGATTACTGTTAAAAAGGGAGTTTCAAGAAAACCTAAAATATAGGCTAAAATATTGGTTTCATCCCTAATGTTTGCATGAATTTTGATTTCCATCCCTAAAGTTTACAGAGTTGGTTTTTGTCCCTAACTATTGAAAACGCTGCACTTTCTGTCCTTGAACTTTAAAAAGATCTTTTTTAATCCCTAAACTATTCAAAAAAGTACTTTTTCATCCATATTTTCACCCATAAACTATTGGAAAAAAAAAAAAAAAAAAGCTATTTCAAAAGAAAGTGTAATGATTTCAATAGTTTAAGGAGGAAAAATGAACTTCTTAAAGTTTAGGAACTCAAAACGATCTTCATGCAAACTTTAGGTATGGAAACAATATGCTAGCTAAAGTCTATATCTGTTTGGATAGTTCAATGTATGGATACTGATAGTTTATTGAAAAAAGGAACTAACTCACATACACAAAGAACACACATCATAGTCCTGAAGAAATACAATAAGGTGACAGGCACAATCTAAATGAAAGAGAATCAATTTAAGTCTACAATGAAATTTATCTCATTTGACCCAAAACACAAGACCATTCAAACAAAGTTCTTAGGAAAGATGATTTTAAAAGCTGAATAATGAGGCATCTGCACACACTAGTTCCTTTCCTTCCACAAAATCTATGAAAGGAATAAAGGAGCTAAATTCCACGCAAGAATATTTCCCAAATCAATCCCTCCATCCATAAAGTAGTTCTACTACACCCTTGGGCATTACCATTTGTGCTCCAAAAACTAAAAAGGTAGAGGTCCACATTTCTTAAGCAATATCACAATGCAAAAATAAAAAAATCAAAAATAAAAAAAATAAAAAAAATCAAAATAAAAAGTCTCACCACTACAAGACTAATTCCTCTGTTTATAAGATTGTCACTGGTTAGAATCTTTCCCCAAAATGCTGTCCGCACAAAGAAAGCTACCCTAAGTACCCTTTTTGGACCATTGGTGCACCAAATACTACTTTTCCAAGGAATCATCACTTCCCTTGCACCTCTTAAAGCCTCATAATATGAGCTAACATCACATCGATCATCACCAGCATTGTCCACTTCATTCTGTCAGAACCTTTGCTGCTTGAAAATTGGAGTATAAAATATCAAACAAAGAGTCAATCAACTCCGGTATGGATACAGTTCAAAATAGCAATCACTGTATGGTCCTGATGGGATGGGAGGCCTTGCATCATCTTCTAATCTGCTGGTATGTCAATAGTCAGGAATCAATTGTGAATACAGAAAGCTATGATCATTCACATTGGGAACATAAAAAAAGAATGGCTGCTGCTGCTTTAGATTTTGTGCTTTCTTCCTAGTTTGGTAGTTGCTGCTTTCTTTCTATTCACAATGGGTGGTTCTTTTTTCTTCATTGAATCCAAAACGTTTGTGTTTTCCGTTGAGGAAGGGGGTTCTTATTTCTTATTACGGATCTTTGAGAGAGGCCTTTCCTTAATGCGCTCTGTTTTTATGGGGAAGGATAGTGCAAACCGTTTTTTGTTCCACTCGGAGAAATTAATTTCAAAGCGATCACCTGGTCTTTCTACAAGAACGATCAGAGAGGGTGACTTGGTTTTCATCCTTCAATTGGGGTCCAACGCCCATGGCACATTTTTAATGGTTTCTAAACTTCATGGTCGACGAAAGGGTAGCATTGTGATACCTAAGGGAAGGATGGGTAATGGCTGGCGCAGCTTTGGCCTAAACCTGAGGAATATTTTGAAACCACCTTCCTTGACTAGTCAGGGATCGTTTCCTAGAATACAAAGTGCACCAAAGGCTGATGAGGCGGTGGTGGTTGGTAAACCTCATAATCACGGCGGCGCAGCAAATAAAGGCAAGGAGAAAATTCCAGTCTTTCAAAATTTGAAATCTTCAACTCCCAAAAACCCATATCGTGATCATGGCAGCAGTTTTCTGGGAAAGATACGGCACAACTTGGGGCAAATATTTTGTCTAATATTGATGTGATTGCCAAAAGAGATTTGCTGACTCTAGAGATCTCTTTACGTATGGAGCGTGGGAAAAAGGGGCAATGGGCTGTAGTTTCATCTTTTATTAAAGATGTGGGCTCCAATCAAAATAGCCATGGCCCAACACTTTCAAAGGACCGTAACAAGCACACCCAAAACTAGGCTCCCAGACCTAAACCTAAGCCTAAAGCCCAACCTGTCTCTCAGCAACTCATTAGCTCTAATCCAAAAGCCACCCGCTCTCATCAGACCACCAACACAATGCCGATGAAGCTCATCTCGCCCTCCAAGCATCCTCCATCTATCATCACCACCAACAGCACTTCTAACCCACCAAGGAGCACCGCTAGTAATGATACCGATATGCCTCCAACGCCCACCATCATCAAGGACGCCACTTCCCTTCCGTTGTCTGACATCATCATCTCCCCTCCAGTGAAGAACAGTCCCACTCCTCCATCGACGACCACCATCTTTAACGGCACCACTTCCCAACTGGCGACAGGCAACGTTATCTCCCCACCAGTGAAGAACAACCCCACCTCCAACAACACCACTCCTATTGCTTCGGTGATAGTTACTGCTGAGGATTGTCTTGATAAGCCTCACCCCTCCATTTAGAATTTCATTGAAGATTTGGAGCACACCTGGGGTAATTCAGAGAAATGGGTCTTAAACCTTCGTGGAGGGAGGTAGATTACTATTCCTCTCTCATTATACCAACCTGGGAGCATGTCAGATTTTTCCGATCTCGAGGGAGCTATGGGACAGGGTAACAACACTTTCAAGAAGAAGGGCATCTCGTTAGTTGGGCGGATGATTGTGATGGTGCTTTGGATAATGTTTCTATTGTATCTGGGTCAGATTGTGAGGTGGGGGACTCTGATGGGGTCTTGTAAACTAGGAAAATATTAAAGAACCACTGGTTGTGCAACCTTTGGCCATGGCTAACCCAGTTTCTCCACTTGTAGAAGTGGCAGATGCTTCCACTCAATTATCACCTTGGGTTGAGAAACGTATTAAAGCCTTTAGGAAATCTTTGGGTACTTCCTTGGAAGGCTTCAAAGCGGAAATTACTGGGATTTTTTTAGCTTTGGAGGCTAGGAAGAAAGCTAAAATGCAGGTAGAATGCTCTCAGCAGAGAGAGCTTAAGACAAGTTCTAAAGGGCGTTGGAAGTTGAATAGTCTGCTAAACTCTTGGAACTTTGAGAATAATTATGATTTGGTAGGAAATGCCAATGGGGAACAGGATTCTGTGGCATCTCAGTGAACCTGAAAATTATCTCTTGGAATGTTAGGGGGTTGAATGATTGTGAAAAAAGGCTTCGAATTCAGAATATGATCAAAGGTTGGGGTACAGACATTATTTGTCTTCAGGAAACAAAAATGGAATTGATAACAAGGAGAGAGATTCGGAGCTTGTGGGGTTGTCAACATTTGGATTGGCTTCATTTGGGCTCTATAGGTGCGTCGGGGGGTGTTTTGGTGATGTGGGATAGAAGGATGGTGGAAAAAATTGACGAAGCAGTGGGAAGGTTTTCTGTCTCATGCCAATTTAAGAATGCGGTAGATCATTTTGTATGGGCTTTCATTGGTGTATATGGACCAAACTCTGATCATGACAGGTGTCTGCTTTGGGAAGAGCTGATTGGAATTCATAGTTGGTGGAATGTGCCTTGGTGCATTGGAGGTGATTTTAATGTAGTGCGATTTCCTTCGGAGCACCTTGGTGCAGACTCTTTCTCTTCAGCCATGCTTGATTTTTCAGATTTCATTTCTGAACACAATCTCATTGATTTTCCATTGGAGGGTGGTAATTTCACTTGGTCCAATTCTAGAGCAGTGGCTTCGCGGTCTAGGCTTGACAGGTTTCTTCTCTCTTCTAATTTGGAAGAGCACTTTCCTAATATTTGTCAAAAAAGATTGCATTGATTACTTTCAAAACACTTTCCAGTTCTTTTAGAAGGGGGAAATTTTCACAGAGGCAACCGCCCTTTTCGCTTTGAGAATATGTGGTTAAAGGCAGAGGGTTTTGTGGAGAAAGTGAGAACTTGGTGGGTGTCCTATCATTTTCAGGGTTCCCCTAGCTTTCAGTTTGCAAGCAAATTGAAAGCTTTGAAACTATTTTTTTTTTATAGGTAATAAGACTTTTATTAAAAAAAATTGAACATCATGTTCACGATGGTGAACACTTTGAACAATGAAACAAATACAAGAAGATCAAGAGCTAAAAGAAATAGAAGCTAAAAAATCCGCTACCACAGTACAATTCGTACACCCCCAAATACGAGCCCAAAGAAACAGAGTACGAAAAAGTAAACATTTTAGATGTTCCAAAGTTCTCGCCTCGTCTTCAAAAATGCGGGCATTACGTTCCTGCCATACTAACCACATTAAACATGCCGGGACCATGTTCCAAATGATTGAAAGATGCTTTCCAAACCAGTTTCTCCAAATAAAGAAAAAAGATTTCACTGACCTTGGCATTACCCATTGAATCCCAAACACTGCAAAAACTTCACACCATAAGGCATGAGAGAACTTACAGTGAAGAAGAAGGTGGTTCACTGATTCCCCATCACAACAACACAAGCAACACCTATTAACCAAAAACTGACCTTTCTTAATAAGGTTGTCAATAGTGAGTATCCCATCATTAGCTGCTGTCCATAAGAAGAAAGACACCCGTTTAGGCACCTTAGTACGCCATATACATTCCCAAGGAAAGGCATCAGTGGTAGGACTAGATAGTAGCTTATAAAAAGAGCGCACATCAAAAACACCAGATGTAGTCAACCTCCAGACCAGCTGATCCTCCCCTTCACCCCTTGGCATAGAGGAATAAATAAACTCAAAGAATGAATAGACAGTGTTCGCCTGCCAATCCTGAGGACCATGACGAAACAATAAATTCCAGCTCCTACCTCCTTCTGAATTTGATACAACCAAGTCAGAGACCCATGCTTCTTTAGCAATAGAGCAATCATACATGGAAGGGAAGAGGTCCTTTAAAGGAGTAGGCCCACACCATGGGTCATGCCAAAATCTAACACGGCTGCCCTCCCCCACAGTAAACAAAATCTGGCTAAAGAACTTCCCTGTTCCTTTTTGAATACTCCTCCACATCCCACACCCGTGAGCAACTCTTACCCCTCTAGTGCACCAACCTCCTCTCGCCTCTCCATATTTGTCTGCTATAACCTGACGCCATAATCTATAATTTTCTTTCCCAAACCGCCACAACCACTTCCCAAGCAAAGCCTTGTTAAACAGCCCAACTCTCCGGATTCCCAAACCACCACATTCAACTGGCAGGCATACCTTATCCCAAGCAACTAAAGGATATTTAAAAACATCCTCTAAGGCCCCCCAAAGGAAATTCCTCTGAATTCTTTCAATTCTTTCATTTCTTTAAATCTAATCTAGAAAGCTTTGAAACTAGATTTAAAGAAATGGAATGCTGAAGAATTAGGCAATGTGGAGGATAAGATGAACAAGTTATGGAAGAACCTTGAAGTTCTTGACTTGCTGGAAGATAGTCGTCCTCTATCATATGATGAGACTTTGGAAAAAGAACGACTTCGCATTGATCTTGAAAAGGTAACCCTTATGATTTAAATATGTTGGAGGCAAAAATCTAGGGCCCTTTGGATCTAAAAGGGAGATAGGGACACTAAGTTCTTTCATAGAATAGCTAACTCCCACAAAAGATTTAATACTATAGACAATCTCTTGGTGGAAGGTGAATTGACTTTGGATCCAAATTCAATTTCAGCTTGCATCTCTCATTTCTACAAACAATTGTACTCGGAAAATGTCCTAAGACCTGTGCTAGACGAAGAGGATTTCTCTATGATTTCTGAGGTGGAAGCTGCTTAGTTAGATATGCCTTTTGAGGAAGAGGAGGTATATGGTGTCATCCAAGGTTGTAATGGCGACAAATCTCTAGGACCAGATGGTTTCTCAATGGCTTTCTTTAAGGCTTGTTGGGACTTTTTAAAACTTGAAATTATGGAGGTTCTTGCAAACTTCCATTCGCAAGCTGTCTTTGAGAAAAGCATTAATGCAACTTTCATGGTTCTCATTCCTAAGAAAGTAGATGCTGTCAATGTGAGAGACTTTAGGCCTATTAGTCTAGTGGGCAGTATTTATAAAATCATTTCCAAATTGCTGGCTAATAGGCTGAGAAGGGCAATTTCTGGAATTATCTCTGAGTCTTAAAATGCTTTTGTTCTGGATAGACAAATCCTAGATTCTGTCTTAATTGCAAATGAGTGTTTGGATAGTAGGCTCAAGGCAAGGATTCCTGGGGTTTTATGTAAGTTAGATGTGGAGAAAGTTTTTGATCATGTCAGCTGGGATTTTCTTTTGTATATGTTGCAATGTTGTGGATTCTCTGAGAAATGGAGAAAGTGGATTCTGTTTTGTATCTCCACAATGAGATTTTCGATTTTGATAAATGGCTCCCCCTAAGGATTTCTTTGGGAGCTCTAGGGGGCTGCGCCAAGGAGATCCTCTCTCCCCACTCCTATTTGCTATTGTTATGGAGGCTTTAAGCCGTTTGTTGGATGGTGCGGTTCTGGTTGGAAACATTTCGGGTTTCACTGTTGGTACCAGGTCTAATACCCCCCCCTCATGGTGACCCATCTTCTCTTTGCGGATGACACTTTAATTTTCTGTGATGCTTCTGCAAGTCAAGTTGAATATTTGCGGGAGATCTTAGCCTCCTTTGAGGCGGTGTCAGGGTTGCACATTAACCTGCCTAAGTTAGAATTAGTTCCAGTTGGAGAGGTGACTAATATGGGGGAGCTTGTGGCATTGCTGTGTTTTAGTCAGTCATCTTTGCCAATGACTTACTTGGGACTGCCTTTAGGCGCTAAATTCAAGGACAAGGCGATTTGGAACTCTATCCTAGAAAGAATGGAGCGAAGATTAATGAGTTGGAAGCAATTATACTTATCAAAAGGTGGTAAGATCACCTTAATCAAAAGCACTCTCTCAAGCTTGCCAACTTATTTCCTATCTCTCTTCCCTATTCTTGTGAATATTGCTATTCATATTGAGAGGCTTCAAAGGAATTTTCTATGGGGTGGGATAGATGAGTCTCCTAAATTCCGGCTAGTATAATGGGCCCAGGTTTGTTCTCCCTTGCAGTCTGGCGGTTTGGGTATTAAAAACTTGAGACCATTCAATCAAGCTTTGATGGGAAAATGGCTATGGAGATATGGAAGAGAGACAACCCATCTCTGGAAGCGGGTTATTGAGACTAAATATGGGAATGATTGGGGAGGTTGGTGTACAAAAGAAGTCTCTAATCCTTATGGTGTTAGTCTTTGGAGAAACATAAGACAAGGCTGGCCAGTCTTTTCAAAATCCATTCAGTTTGAGGTTGGTGTTGGCAACAGAATTAAATTTTGGCATCATGTGTGGTGTGGGAGCTGTACTCTCTGGGGAGGCTTTTCCGAAACTCTATAATATTAGTTGTAATAAGGAGTCTTCCATTGCAAATGTTATGCACTTTCCTAACCAGAGGCTTCACTGGGATCTTCTTTTTTCTAGAGCTCCCCAAGATTGGGAAACTGAACATTTTTACACTTTTCTAGATCTTATCAATTCATTGCCCCTTAATGGTGAAGGTCAGGACAAACTTTGTTGGAAACCAAGAGGGAATAAGAATTTTAAAGTGAGTGAGTTCTATCTCTCCCTTTCCTCTACTCGACATTTCTTTCCCTTGGAAACCTGTGTGGCGTTCAAAGGTCCCTCCTAGGGTTGCTTTCTTCTCGTGAACTGCCTCATTAGGTAAGGTTTTGACTACTAAAAATTTATGGTATAAGGGTGTCGCAGTTGTTGATTGGTGCTATATGTGTAAAAAGAGTGGGGAATCGGTGAATCACCTTCTCCTTCATTGTCCTATTTCTTATGATTTACGGTCTATGGTGTGGGCTCTTTTTGGTCTTCAATGGGTTATGCCACATGGTGTCTCTGATTTATTTTCAAGTTGGCAAGGTTCCTTCAGTGGGCATCAGAGCATTGTTTTATGGAGGGCTGTCCCTCATTGTGTCCTATGGTGTATTTGGCAAGAGCGGAACTCAAGATGTTTCAAAGGAAAGGAGCGGTCTACTTCAGATCTTAAATCTATATCTTGCTAGAGTGGAGTTCTTCCTTTAATCTTTTCCCTTGTTCTAAATTTTTAGAAATGCTTGATCTTTGTAATTTGTGTTTGATGTACTATTTTCGATGTTCACCTCTGGGGTACCTGGGCTTCTTTTTAATACAATTCCGTTATTTATCAAAAAAAAAATAGCAATCACTTTATAATCGGACAGAGGTTAAGAAAATTATATATATATATATATATAGAGAGAGAGAGAGAGAGAGAGAGTTCAAGCAGTAGAAGATGACACTACTCAAAACATAGCTCAAGCAATGAAACACTCAAAGCACCATTAATCAAATGCTAAACTCACCAGCACAATACTCCTGGAAGGCAACACTTTTAGTGACAAGACTACAGCCAATGCCATAATAGGTTCCACTTTGATCAATATACAAACTATCCACTATAAACCTAATAAACTAGCTAGGAACCCAAGAATCATATCGAAACTCCAAACCCCTCATTCCTGTGTTTGCATCACTATTGTACACCTACAATACAAGTGAAACCACTCCACAGCACATCCATCTTTATCTTGGCTTTAAAGAGCTTCACTATTTAAAAAATTCAACTACTCCCAAATTCTTCACCCAATAGACTACAAACCAAACACTATAGACCACAAATCAGAAGCAATGGGGCAATGAAGTAAGAGATGTTCTATTGTTTCCCCATTACATTTGCACATATGACACCACTCCAAAATCCAAACTTTTCTTCTCCATAAGTTATCAATCGTCAAAATTTTCCCTAGGGTTGCAATCCAGACAGAGAAAGCAACTCAAGTGGGAATCTTCGACTTCCAAACGCTTTTCCATGGGAAAGACTGATCCCTAATGAGACAAGACCCGGTAATAGTCACTAACCTCAAAACCCTTTCTCTTAGCTGGTTTATAGGCTTATAGCACATCTTATCCTACCCACTTCCCCTCACGGGAATACCATAAATAAAATCCATAAAATTCAACAATGATCCAATTCCCAATCCTGTACACCTCTTATGAAATTAAAATCCCAATGAAGATCCCACCCATTGGTGAACTAAATAAGTTCTGCCACACAAGCATCCTTGTCCCAGCTGATCCGGAATAACTCCTTAAAACACATATGAAGAGGCCTCTCCCTACACCATACATCCTGCCAAAACTTCACCCTAGATCCATCCCCAATTTCAAACTAAAAGTAGTGTGAAAAATTGGGGCAACCTCATTTTATATTCTTCCACAAGCTCTGATGAAGTCATGGAAGATCAACATGCTATTACTTTGCAATTCACCTATTCAAGAATTATTTTATTGGGTCCTCGTGTGAAGTCCAATTGAAGAGAAAGTCGTGCCCTTTTAATGGTCTAAGTATGAGTCTTTTAGGGTTAAAACAATTTTTACTTTGGGTTTTTATTTTATTAGTTATGGTCAGTTTTATATTGAGGGGCAATTCTATACTTTTTGCAATTCCTGCGAAATACCCAAAATTTTGGGTATTTCGCAGGAATTGCAAAAAGTATAGAATTGCCCCTCAATATAAAACTGACCATAACTAATAAAATAAAAACCCAAAGTAAAAATTGTTTTAACCCTAAAAGACTCGTATTTAGACCATTAAAAGGGCATGACTTCACTTCAATTGGACTTCACACGAGGACCCAATAAATAATTCTTGAATTGGCGAATTTGCAAAGCATATTAATCTTCCATGACTCCATCATACTCCTCCGGTTGGAAGAAACTCAATCTAGAGTTTTTAAGTGTTAAATTATAAGATCCTTCAAACTTGAAACTTACTCCAACTCTATTAATCTTCCATGACTCCATCATACTCCTCCGGTTGGAAGAAACTCAATCTAGAGTTTTTAAGTGTTAAAGTATACGATCCTTCAAACTTCAAACTTGAAACTTGCTCCAACTCTTCAATCACCTTTGGAAGTATCAAGAATAAAAAATCTTTCTTTCCCATCATATCATTAGATTCGTTTGGAATGATGAAATCAACAACCAAAGGACTATTCAACTTGAAATCCTTCTTGAATTGATCTATGGTAGTAACATCAACGTCTTCCTTCATCTTGATTTTTCCATGATCAATTTTATGCTCGCCTTGCTCCTTTGTGATCTCCATTGCAAGAACAACAATATCTTCCTTGGTATCAACTTTCCCATGATCAAACTCATTCTCATCTTGCTCCAGCTCTCCAACTTCCTTTTGTGGCACTATAGCTCTTTGTTTTGGAATTTCAGCACATCCTTAGGCTTGACCTTTTGTTTTTGCCCTAGTTGTTCTAGTTGTTCTGCACTCATAGACTTTAACACAATTTGTGGCACTATAGCTCTTTGTTTGGGAGTTTCAGCAGCATCCTTAGGCTTGACCTTCTGTTTTTGCCTTAGTTGTTCTAGTTGTTCTGCACTCATAGACTTTAACACAATTTGTGCTTAACCTTATGTTTTTGCCTTGGTTGTTCTAGTTGTTCTGCACTCATAGACTTTAACACAATTTGTGCATTATTGAACATAAATTTATATGTATTGTCCTTTTCAATATCATACACATCTTAATCATAAACCCAAGGGCGGCCTAATAAAATATGAGTCACAGTCATAGGAATAACATCACACCGTATAGAATCATATTGCCCACGAGAAATAGAAACCAAGCATCATTTCGTTACCGGAATAAAGGTGCTATTTATCCACGCTACCTTGTATGGTTTCGAATGTGGTTCTATCGGTAGCTTCAACCTTTCAACAGTAGCTTCTGAAACAACATTCATCTCTCTACCACCATCAATTATAAGCATTTGACTTTTAGTTTCACAACGCACTATAGTCCTAAATGTTGAAGTATGCTTCCAATCCTCCTCTTGCTTAGGTATAGCTCGAATACGCCTAACAACTAAAAGAAGAGATGTATCTTCTACTTCTTCTTCGAGATCACCATCTTCTTGCATCAACATGATCATAGATGAGTTTTATCAAGTGGCTGAAGAAGATTTTGGCAAAGCACATATGATAGGATTTTGCTCTGATGCCAATTTGATGTAGGACAAATTAGGGTTTGTCTACTTTAGTTGTGTTCGGTTTAAGTTAGGAAAGAAGAAGAATTAGAGAGGAGTTAGGGTTGTTTAGGGGCTGTGTGAACAGTAACCTTAGAAAGAAAGAAGAGAAGAGAAGGAGAAGAGAGAAGGAGAAATAAACAACAAAGGCCAATGTGCTTGTTGCTCAAAACACTCAATTTTATTAATCAAATCATTCTACTTTCTTTGAATACATTGAACACAATATATATAAAGACTCTTACTTGTACTATTAGTAATAGGATTCCTAATAGTGTTAGAACTACTAGTAAAACCTAATAAATACTAACTTGGACAATATTCTAAACTTAACTAAATTACCAAAATACTCTTAATTTGCAAGAATTGCAGAAATTAAAGATTTGCCCCTCAAAATAAAACTAACCATAACTAATAAAATTAAAACCCATATTAAAAATTGTTTTAACACTAAAACACTCATACTTAGACCATTAAAAGGGCACAACTTTCACTTCAATTGGACTTCACACGAGGACCCAATAAAATAATTCTTGAATAGGCGAATTTGCAAAGTAATAGCATATTAATCTTCAATGACTCCATCAAATGTTTTGTGGAATCATTGTTGTTGCGACAGGAGAAAGGGAGGAGAAGGAATTGGGGTGTGGGATTCATCTGAAATTTTAATGATTGGGAGAATGATGGGGCGGCTGCTTTCTCCTATTTATTAGAATCCCATATTCCTTTTAGGGAGGGGGAAGATTGCATGAGATGGAAGCCTAAGAGTAGTGGGGAATTCACTGTGCAATCTTTTTATGAGACTTTACGGGGTTCACCACCTATGTCTTTCCCTTGGAAAGCCATATGGAAGGTTAAGGCTCCTCGAAGAGTTTCCTTCTTTATCTAGACGGCAGCTTTGGGGAAGATTCTCACTAGTGATAATCTAATCAAGAGAGGCTATTCACTATTGAGTTGGTATTGTATGTGTCGACGTAGTGGGGAGACTGTGGACCACCTATTGATACATTGCAGTGTGGCAGCTGAATTGTGGAATTTGTATTTAGGATGTTTGGGATTCAATGGGTACTACAAGAGAAGGTTTTTAATTTATTATGTGGGTCAGTGGGTAGCAGATGGGAGGATCAAATTCTTCTTCAAATGTATGAAATCTTGTTCCTTTATGTTTGTTGTGGACTATTTGGAAGGAAAGAAATCAACATACTTTTGAAGGCTTAGTGTTTAAGTCAACTCAATTGCTAGCATCCTTCATTAGTTCTCTTAATGAGTAGTCTTTTGCTTCGGGTCTCACAAATAGTAATTGTGTTCCATCTTTCATAGAGTGTATAGGTATGTAAATATTTTTCCAGTTGTAATTCTTTAGGCTATGCTGTGTCTTTTAGATGAAGCAGTCTCATTTCAATAAAATTATTCTTACTTATCCAAAAATAAAAAGTACATAATTCACCACACATTTGATAGTATTGTATGTCCTTTATTATCAACTACTTTCCACCTCGCCAAAATCTACTTAAGAACTGCTTTAATCTATCTAACTTAAACAAGTCTCATCATACCCAATACCCTTCACTAGCAAATAAATAAATACATACAACTTCAATTTTTCTTTTTTCTTTTTTTAATTATGGACTAAATTTAGCACATCACATGAACAAGTGACAAACTAAAACAACACAACCATTGTTCAAAATTGATGAATAAATTAGGGTTTTTTTTTTACCTGGGGCTGGAGTCTACCAAGAAGTGCTGCAGATCTTAGATTAAAGCCACCTGCTTCATCATCATCCACCAACTCATCACCACCACCATCAATATTTTCCACAAACCCCATATCCCTCAACCGCTCCGTCAACAACCCTAAATCCCGTTCTGTAACGATACCCACATCGCTTCGAAGCCTACTACTACAATTGACATCTACCGCTACCGCTGCCACCTCGGCCTCTTGCCGAAAGAGCACAGGCAGCCTCCTGAAAAACTGCTGGAGCAATCCATTCAAACCGGCCCCGAAATCCGCTCCGGCCTGGCCGATCCTATTCCCGATGTCGAGGAAATCAGTTGTCTGAGTAGGGAATTCGAGGTCGAAGAGCTTGGAATGATGAGGGTTTGGCCATGGAAAGGAGGGAGGGGTGATGTGGGACTGGATCAAACCGGTGAAGCCCTGAGCTAAGCGGTCCGCAAAGTCTTGACCGTGTCTCTGCACCTCTTCCCATGCCTCAAATGACCTCTCCACCGACATTGCTCTTCTCCTTCATCCAATCTGAATTGAGTGAAAAAGGAAAGTTGGGGTTTTGAATCTCAGTTACTATGACTGTGAGAGACACTTCCACTTGGTTTGGTTGCCATTTGTATTTGTATTTGTGCTGCTTGTAATTTAAGACCACGACGCCACGTCAGCTGCAAAATAAAAGTTGTGGTTTTGGAGGATAAATAATTATTTCAGATTTTTATTGCTGGGGCTAGAAAGAGAAAATAGCAAACGTGTTTGGCCCTTGTTTTGTGTTTTGGAGTTGGATTTCAATTTCATCTAATACCGGGGAATTTTTGGGAATTAGCGTAGTAAAGGGGTTCTATACAGTAAGTTAACCAACGTTTCAAAGGATTAAGCAAAATAGTATCTCAAGTTTTAGAAACTCGAGATCTATATAAAACTCAACTATTAGAAACTCGCTTTGCACTTGTTGTGCACTTACTGACTTTGATTAAAATGCCACATAGATCTCGAGTCTTAAAGACTCGTTTTTTACAAAATAAAAATCGAGTCTTCAAGACTTGATTTTCTTAGGAAAAAACGTTTTTATACTCATAAATATCGAGTATTAGAAACTTGATATTTAATTAAAATTTGCATAGAACTCGAGTCTATAGACTTGAGTTTTGCTGGGAAAAATTTTATAAACACAGATACACGCATCAATCTACAAAATTTTATAAATATAGATAAAAATTTTATCAGCCCTCACTCTCTCACCCATAACACTCAGCCTCACTAACTCACTGTCTCACTCACCCATAACTCTCACGCCACATTGCCTCTAACTCTCACTCTCACTCTCACTCACACTCACCACATTGCCTCTCTCACTGCTCTTCCCTTTCAACAAATTCATATCTCACGTAAGGGTTTTTTTGATTTGATTGTCATTGTAGTTGGGTATTAGTTGTTGTTGGGTGTGGGTTAAAGAGTTTGACTATTTATTTTATAGATAGTTAACATAACTTTTAGTTAAAATACCAATATTGTGAATTATAGAACTTTGTTTTGTTAGTGTTAATTTTTTGAGTATTTAGGCTGTGTTTGTTTCATGTAAGTGATTTTCTGGAAAATACTTATTTTCCGGAAATGCTATTTTCCGGAAAGGAAAATATTTTTAAGTGTTTGGTTGCATTTCAGAAAATGTTGTGAAAAATATTTTCTGGTGTTTGGTTGTATGGTTGAAAATGCTATTTTCCTACAAATTTTTCACACGGCAATTCAACCCACGGCAGCAAACTCCGGCAATCAAAAGCCACAACCACCAAAACACCACCACCACACCACCACAACAACAACAAAAATCAAAATCACACAGAAAACACATTTTCTCACATTTTCTCACCTGCCAAACAAATACATAATTTCATCCCTCAATTCAGAAACACAAATAAAACCCAGAAAAAAAAAATCATAATCCGGTCAAATTGAGAGAAGAAGGAAGAGAGGGAGGACGATCGGTTTTGGGGTCGAGGACGATCAGTTTTGGGGTGCGACGATCGCGATCGGGGACGACGAATCGGTGCTGCGACTGCGATCGGGATTAGCGCGACGGCGAAGTCGAAGGGTGTGATTCGAAGTCGAACAGCGAAGTCGAAGTCGAACGGCTCTGGGCTCTGGGTTCGATCTCTTTCTAGGTGCGATCTCTCTGACCGGAGCTTGGCTGGCCGGAGGGGTGTGCTCTCTCCCTCTCTCTTCTTCCTCTATCTCACTCTCACTCAGCTTTCTCTCTCTCTGTTTTCCGGAAAATTGTATTTGAAGGTAAAATAAAAATGGAAATCAATTTACACCCAACACATGGTCAACTGAAAACCATTTCCGGAAAATGTATTTTCCATGCGCAACCAAACACCCGTAAATACGGAAAAGCATTTCCGGAAATGATTTTCACCCAAAACAAACACAGCCTTATTTGCATGGTTTTTGTTATCAAAATTTTATTCATCATTTCTAGGCTCTTATTTTTATCATGATCTTAAAAGTTTTTTGACTTTATTCATCATTATTTTGGGTACAAAATGGGTAGTGAATGAATTGTAATGAATGGGTATGTAATGAAATGAGTGACTTACTCCCTTAATGAATTGTAATGAAATTGGTATGTAATTCATGCCCTTTGAATGTGTAATGAAATGGATTTTTTTGTATTGGGTATGTAATTAGATAAAATGTTGTATACTTTTACAAGTATTTTGGCTTTTTTTTTTTTTTTTTTTTTGTATTGGGTATGAAATGGGTAGTCTTAGTATGATAGAAAAATGATTTGGGTATGAAATGTGTAACGAATGTGTAATGAAATTCATACCTTTTGAATGAATTGGGATTTGTACTTTGTGTAGTCTGACTAGATAAAATGTTTTTTACTAACATAGTAACTTGACTCTAACAGGTTCACAATAACTGTAATTGATATAATCTTATACCATGGTGGTCTACTTAAGAATGTCAATGCGAACAAGGGATTGCCATTTGAAGGGCCGGGTATAAAGTCCTATTATACCTAAATTGATCGTAGGTTAAAGACCCTTGATGAATTGAAGATGATAGTTATGGAAGAATTGTTTGCAAATCCTGCTGTACAGAACATAAAAATTACTTATTGTATGTCATATGAAGTCCTGAAGTATCGAATTAATTACAAGTATATGACGATAAAAACAGACAAACATGTAAAGATTATGTTTAACAAGTTGGAGAGAATACCTGAAGTAAATGGTATTGAGTTGTACATACAGTTGGAGCCGCGTGCAGAAGTTAGTATCAAGGAAATCCAATAAATAACCACAAGTTTATAGGTTACAGTTCTGAATACTCAATATGAGTATTCTACACATGTAGAGGATGGTGATGTTCATGTCAATGATGATGATAATGAAGATGATGACGACAACTATGTTGATGAGACTACTGCCATTAACGGTGAAGATTTTGTCAATAGAGATGAGTATGAAGAGGATTGAATGAGGGGACTTTGGGAACTTTGAGAGGAACATTGATGACGATGAGACATTGGACGGTAGTGAACCTGATGCGGACAATGTTATTAGTGTCCAAAACATTACGAACACAATCTCTGTCTACACACCTCCTGCTTTGTCTTTTTCTGCAAATACTTGGAAAAATATAATTGATCCTTCAAATATTAAGATACCATTTGTGTTTACTTGGAGAGAGAGGATAAATTTGTGCAAAGGGTTGACTTTTGCCAATAAAGTGAAGGTGAAGTGCGTATTAACAATTTGTGCTCTCAAGGAAAATAAACATTTTATGATCAATAGATTAATGAAGATCAAATTTTGTGTGAAATGCGTGGATGAGTCATGCAAGTGATATGTTTGCACAGTCGTGAAGCCCAATCTCCATGGACTATGAATGGTCACCGTGTATGTGGATCCTCATACGTGTATACCAATTGGGGTGCGAAATGATGGTAGAATGATGAATTGTAATTTTATTGCATCAGACCTCCTAAAGAAGTTATGTGAGGATCACATTACCCTAATTAAGCATCTCAGATCTATGATAGAGTCGAAATATGAGAGCCATAAGCCTTCTTACTACAAGGTATAGGATTCAAAACAAAAGGCGATTAGGAAGATGTTTGGGAATTGGGAAGAGTCTTACCAAAAGTTGCAAAAGTTGCTAATGACATATATTGATCAAGATCCGACTACCCAGGTGTTCTATCGTACCACACCCACCAGTGAAGATGACACCGTATTTTTGCATTATGTGTTTTGGTCTTTCGGTCCATGCATTGATAGATTCAAATATTGCAAGTCGGTTATCAGCATTGATGGGACCCATCTGTATGGTAAATATCAAGAAAAGTTGTTGGTCACAATGACAACTGACGCTAACAACAAGGTATTCCCTTTCGCCTTTGTTGTTGTGGATTGTGAGTCAAGGTCCAGTTGGAGGTGGTTTTTACAATGCCTTAGAGATACGATTGGCCACATGATACCTGACGAAGGCATTTGCATAATTTCTGACCGAAATCTCGGTATCAAAAATGCCATTGCAAACTAGCCTAGAGGGGATGATGAAAGAACACGGGTATTTCATAGATATTGTCTTCGACATGTTGCTAGCAACTTTAACACTCATTTTTCAGAACTCGACTCTAAAGTCAGCAGCGTTGAAAATAGGATATGCTATTCAGGAAGTTAAAATTGATACCATAATGGAGTCCATTAAGCAAGTAGAAATTGAGGCCATTATGAATAAAAAGAAGGTGACGGGGAAGGATAGCAAGGAAAAGGATTTTCTTCCATACACATACCTAGTGAGCAAGTCTGTGGATATGTGGACCCAGTCACATGATGGTGGGAAACATTTTGGGGCAATGACAACCAATATATCAAAGTGCTTTAATGGTGTACTGAAAGGTGCACGGGGCCTTCCTATTGCCGCAATGATTAAGTTCACTTGGTCCAAACTTGTTGAATATTTCTACAACTGGCACAAAGAAATTACTTATAAGTTGTTGGAGGGTAAGAAATTGAGTACATATGCCTTCTCCATGTGGGAGGGAAATAGGTGTAAATTTGAGAAACACTATCTCAAGGCATTTAGCAATCAACATATGATATATTAAGTAGTTACTTCACTCAACATGTATAGCACAGGAGGGGGAAACCACAGTTATGAAGTTCGGTTACTGGAAAGAACATGCAGTTGTGGGAAATGGCAAAACATAAGGATCCTGTGTTCACATGCAATTAGAGTATGTGATGCTCTAAATATTGATTCGACCACATATATTCACCCATGTTATAGTTTGGACTATGCCCTTAACACTTAGAGTGGGCGTGCTTCCCAGACGCACATTTGCGTTTCAGATTTTTTTTTTTTTCCTAGCCGTAACTTTTTGACTTTTCTTCTGTGAACAGTGCTTTCATGCACTGTTCATGGGTCCCACAAATTACACTTTTCAGCAACTTTTTCATTGAAAATAGGTCTCACGGTACTATTCACACATTTAAAAATTATTTTGCTACAGTGTTTTTCAGTTTTCAGTTTTCAGCTGTATCCAAACGGATCCTTACTCACATGCATTTGCGGTTCTTAAGTCAAAGTCAATGTAGAGGGATCCCATGGGGCCAAAATGGTTGCCTAATCCAACATTTTTGCGGGCCAAAGGTCGATCAGTGAAGTCAAGAATAAGGAATGAGATGAATGAAATGAGAAATAAGGATCAAGAACTGGGATGGCGGAGGGAGGACGCAGATTTGATAGAGAGTCAACCCAAGTAGACATGTGGACTGTGTCATGTTTCTGGGCATAACCGCAGAAAATGTCCGCAGTCTCGTGACGCTTCCACAAGTGGTCATGTTCCAAACTAGGTAGGTGACAGATGGCAAAAATTTCTGGATCAGGTTGTTCATTCTATGTTTACCTAATGTTTACTATCTTATCTCCTAACATGATTAGTCTACGTTTTTCAGGCATGCTTCAATAGACAACGTCTTTATTGTGTGGACCACCGATCTTAGGAAAAGTGACTATGTTGTATCGACACAATTAACTTTTTGGTTTTTGTTGAATGTACTTGTAATTCTCTATCCAATGTACCTCTATGAAGATTGTGATTTGAGTAGTATGGTTAGAACTGCAAATTAAGCATGGTTGGGCATGTTTAGAATGTTGATATATTGAGAATGTCCTTTGCTGTGATGTAAGTGCATTTACATTGTAAAACTATGTCTATACAAAGAGCGTAACAATTTCTATAGTTTGGTGCCCATTGAGAATGCCTTTTGATGTAATTTAAGTGCATTTACATTCTCAGAAAGGCCTCTCAATGAGTGTTTGTGGATTACATTTTCAACTTCTCTATCTCTATTTCTTAGCAGGTGCATGCACACATTTTAGTTTCTGGTTTGCCTGCATGTCCAGGAAAAAAAAAAAAAATTTCCCAGTGAAACTCAAGTTTCATAGACTCGAGTTCCCCAAGTGTGAACACTCAAAATTTGCATGAATTCTATTTTTTTTTCAACTTCAAAAAGTTCATTTTATTTCTCTAAACAATTGGAACTGTTAACACGTTTGTCCTAAACTTAAAAAAAACAAAAAACAAATGCAAACCAAATCAGAAATATGAGCCTACTAATATCTAGTCACAGAAGCATGTAGCAATAAACAAATAAGCATGATATAAAGCTGGTTTACATGATACTTGCAACTGTAAGTGGTTCAACAACAAATTCTGGTCCACTTAAAGAAATTGCACAGAACAAAAAGGCAGATTCTTCATTTGCTTCGTATTCATTTTTCCTTGACAAACCCAGACTTCCAATTAAATCCTTTCATTCATATCTATTCTTGATGGTCCTCCCCCCCTCCCCCCCCCCCCCAAAAAAAAAAAACAAAAAAAGGAGATTCACATATCTCCAACATTTCATACATGTTTCAGACCAATGCCTAGGTCAAAAAGACCAGAATGAATAAGATGATAAACAGAACCACCAAAAACAATATCATCATGATCTGGCCCTTCGCACCAGCCTTCTTCATGACCATAGCCACCTTTTTCTGCAAAGAGAAGTTGAAAAAATGGAATTTTTTACTCGTTACATATTAAATCATTAAAATAAGTACACAATCCATTCATTAAATTTAGCAAATGAGAAAAAATTTCACATCTGAACTTGTTTTCAGTGAACATAGAGTTAAAGTCTTAAATATCAGATCATTGGTAGGAAGCCCGTATTTTCCAAAGCTTGGAAATAAACATTAGCTCAGACTTATTACAGAGGCTAACCTGAACAAAATCAAGACGATTTGATGTACTGTCCATTTCCATACCCAATTCATCTATAATTTTCTCCTGGGGCACCCAAATATTACATGTTAGTCTAACAAATTAACAAAAATGATCCTAAAAAATGAAGCTTGACAAAAAAGAAGTAAATTAAAAAGTTACAGGTACAGTAATAAAAGTCACTCATGGATTAAAAGTGCTTAAAGGATGCACCACCAGTGCTATCTTTCACATCATTTGTTGCCAGGGAATAGTGGTAGAGTTATTATAAAGATCTGAAGCTTAAAAAATCCTTACCTGTGCAAGGAGCTCTTCATGTATAGTAAGCCCAACACCTCCAATTCTCTCTACGCTTGCACTAAGTTCATCTAACTCTTCATCCTGCTGCCTACAATCAATAGTTGATAAAGAATACAAAATCAAGAACAAATAAAATAGAGGCAATAGCTACTTGTCAAAACCAAATACAGAGCAAATAGCATTTTTCTCAAACAACATGGAGAGAAGGTTTCTAGTTAACATAAGAGTACACCTCATCTTTTTTTTTTTTTTGAGAGATAATTACAACATGCTGCTAATCCCGATGCTCGAACCCTTTCCCCCCTAAACCCCCAAGCACTTTATACATGGGGAGGTGCCAATTCAGCTATAAGGCCTTTGGCAAGGGTACCCCTCATCCAATCTAATATGTAATGGTCACCTCTCCTCTCCACTTTCCCCAGAATTTCATCCTAACTAAGCAAGGTTTGAAATAATAGTTAAAACATATTAATCTTGAATTAAACCAAACAGATAAATAGTAAAAGTTTAGAGGATTATGAAAATAGTATCAATGTTGAATATAGCATTGCTCGCCAGTGGTAAGGATTACAACAATCTTCAACAAAATGTTACATGCTAATTATTTCAATTAACATTAGTATCATACTACACATCCAGTGTGTGTGTTTAATTAACATTAGTATGAATTATAGTAGTCATCACAAGTAGGTGCTACATGCCAATTATTTAAAATCAAAATTACTATTCAACTATAAAACATAATTTTTTATAATTGTTATAAAATTATGATTTTTTTTTATTTTTTTCTATTTTTTGAGGATAATTTACACACACCCAATGGATCTCAAACCCAAAACAACTGTCCACGCCATTCTTAGGTGTATTTGCTTATATTATTTCAATGATGAGGACAACATTGTCAACCAAAAAAAATTCAAAATTTCATAAAAGGGAGGTTATAGTTGGTACAAAGCTTCATAGTATTTTAACAAGGGATGTTAGAGAAATCCTTATCTACTTTGGTAATTTATGATAATAAATAAATTACCATATGAATTTTAAGGGACTTTTTTTATTGGTAAGTTATTTAAGCATCCTATCCTATGGGTCCTGGATAACTACAAAATTCTAGAATCTAGGCTTAATAAAGTAACTCAGGATTCTATTTTACAAGTTATATTCACTCTTGAAATCAGAGTAGAACTGAAATTTTTGCAACTCAAGCAAATTAAAGGGTATTTTGGAAATTGAGTTTGAGTCTTAAATTTTTAAGAAAATTCTTAAGTATCTTGGTTTAATTTTCTTTAAGTCCAAGTCAGCCTTTAATTACCTTATTAGGTTTAGTACGAAAATCAAATTTGAAGCCCTAATATGACCAGCACCAAAAAGAGTCCTTATATATTTGTGCTTTCTATACTAAAATATTTCAGAGAGTAATTAATAGATATACCTTGGTGTTTTGGTTTATCGAAGACTTCTATCCCTAAAGTGCTTCTTGATCTTCTTTCACTAGTATTGGTCATAGGTACAATGCAAGTATAATGTTCGCAATCTCTTAACAATAACAAATTCGCTCGCTCTTCCTTTGCACTCCCACATCAAACCTTTTTCTTACCCTATTAGACCCTAAAATTTTACACATTTTCCCTATAAAATAATCACCAAATTCAAACTTTTCAAACTTCATGTCATTCTGCAAATCCTAAAATAAGTACAAACCCTAACCATTTCTTCTAAATTCTAAAATCCTAAAGCCACAAATTCTCCTAATGCTAAGCCCAACACAACCACACACGGGTTTTCCTTAAGACTGTCCTACCTTGATGAAGTTCAGCAACTAAAATCCAAAGAGTTTGAAGACTGCTAAAGATATGTTTGCATGTGACTGTATGTGGAAGGAAAAAGAAAGAAACAAAAATGATACTTTATCAGCAGCAGCTGCCTATCTGATTCTGATGCTATGAAGTCATCATTATCTTGGGCATTGTAGTGATTAGATCCATCTGCCTTGTGAGAATCTGGCATCCTCATTAATTCACGGCGCATTCCACTCAAACCAGTAGTGCCAGTCCCATTTGACTCTTTTCCAGCTTCTACTGCTTTCTTCATGGTGCCCACCTAATAAGGTACTCCAATCATTTAGCCCCTCTCACACACACATGTAAAGCCAAAAGCTTGTAACATAATACACTGCATAATAGAAATAATAATTTCATAAAAAAAGATTATAATTTTTTTTAAACAGTTGTCATAGGAAATTAAACTGATAAAGACTCACCATGCTCACAAGCTACATAAATTTAAAACTTAAGAAGTACAATTCCAGTCAATAATCCAGAGTCCAGACACATGCACACAGCCTAAGGCTCACCACATAGTGAATGCCAAAAATCATAACCAAATTGAGTACAAAGTTTGGGATAAACATCAGTAGTGTCAGGACAGATTAACAAGAGAAAGCTTAAAGTATATATTTTCAATAACAAGAATTACTGAATACAGTGTCTCCACTGTCTCTAAAAACTATAGCTATATGGTTGATACCTGCATTCGAGCAGTGCTGGTCCATCTTCTTCGCTTTTCAAGTTCCACCTCGTCAATGCTATACCAAGATGGATCTCTAGCTGCTACAGCAATTGCTTTGTCCAATTCATCCACCTTCCTATCAAGAAAGCAGGCTTTCAGCAGTTGTGCACAGTGGTTAATTCATTTAATTAAAGCCAAAACTCATCTAAAAAGCTTCACTACTGGTGGACTCGGTATAGGATTTTATATTGCTACTAAAATAGAAAGTTCCAATGTAGGATGAGATCACATTGGTGTAGTAAGAATATTTATTTAAATTCACATGCTAGATATCTTCTTACTGATTCAATACATATTAAATCGCATGATGGAAACCTATGATTGATCTTTCCCAAAACTTTAAAAGAGGCAGAATCTATTTTAAGTAAAGTATGGTAATTATAAACATACCTGCCATTCAATGCTCTCACAACTAGCAAGCAGTTCCTTTGTGAGATGTAATTGCTCTCCAGTACCAGAAGGAATACGCTCCCATTGGTGAAAAGTGGATTGCAACTTATCAATCTAAACAGGTAGTGATGAAATAGTCAGACATTTAATATCCCCCAGGAAACTCCCATTTCCACCATCAACAGAGTCCAACTCATAAGAAAAGTCATGGATGTCATATCACTGAGCATGTATACAACAGTGCTGTGTAAGTTACCGTGCGCACATGAGAGAGAGAGAGAGAGAGAGAGAGAGAGATCCATATTGTAAATTATACATGAAAGGGACAGGTTTGTCCTTCTCTAAAAGTTCCCCAAGATTCCCAAACAATTCCAATTAATTCGAAACAAAGAAGTCAGAAACATGTCAGCCCAGCGAAGGCCTAGCCAACATTTGAGGTAGAAAAAAGCAAGAGGTTATTGATAAAATTAAGTTATTTCAAAAGAAAAAGAGAAGATAATTCAGAAACTAATCACTCTTTTTAATTCAACCACAAACATCATCCCCCTCCTCCACCATACAACTGAAGCAACCTAAAATTATCAACAAACCAGCACCCAGTTCAGTCTCAATGCCACAATATAGTGATACAGCAGCAGCCACTCCATGGAACTATCCAGTTAGGAATCCCAGGAACAAGGGTTTGCGTTATGCCAGTTGATTAAGAAGTAGATCTGAAAGCTGCTGCCCTGAAACTCCTCCAGTGGAATTCCAATGACCTAACTCATCTAAAACTCTTCAATAAAGCCTTTGTAACAGGACAGCCTAGGCTCAAGGATCTAGCTTAAGAAACTAGATTACTTCATGTTCACGATGTTGAACATAAAGTAATCTAAAAGAATTATGCGCAAAATTCAAGTGATTCCTCAAAATATAATATGGATTTGGTATACATATAATCTCAAATTGATACAATCATATGTACCAAATAAAACATTACTTTACTGCAAATGAAAGTTTTATTACTAAGAGGCGGTACAGAGCATAAAATAATTTGACAAAAAAACTTACAGATTCTTGAATCTCCTCTTTCACTACATAAAATGGATCTTGAGCAGAAGGCATATTGTAATATAACCTATACACATCCAGAAACAAACTTTGGCTTAGCAAGATGAGATCAACTACTACACGCAATTCGCACGAAGGAAGGAAGACCAGGAAAAAGAAATGCTAATTTTTGTTACTCTACTACTACTACTACTACTGAGATTATTAATTCAGTTTAGAACATAAAAAAGAAATGATAAGGGTATAACAGTAACCTTCCTTCCTAGCAAATGTTTTCTCATCTCAAGTTAATCTTCTAATGACCCCAGGCCAGCTAATAAATAAGCAATTCTGAAACATATGGATTTTTATTTTATTTGAATATGTAAAATGTAATATTGTAATTCAATAATTTACCAACCAACCAACCAACCAAACACTGCAATTTTCAACATCAGTTATTAATTGAATTCAACGCACACAAAAAATTTATAAAAAGAAATAACGAACAGAGATAGATAGAGAAATTGGAATTGGCGGCATATGTCAGAGGAGAGGGGTTGGTTGTGTTGTACTACTGACCTGAGTGAGAGACAGAGTGCGACGCGTGATCTAATTGTTCTGTGAGACTCAAGCCTACCGGCGAGAGATCGATAGATCAGATCACAGAGAGAGTGGATATCATGGAGTTGGAATTGGAGTTGGGCTGCTTTTCTTTTATATATATATATATATATATATATATCTATTGATTGGGCCACTCCCATAATTGGCCCAATTCTCCCTTTTTGGGGGGGGGGGGGAAGGGAGGAACCATTAAGAAGCCATTCGGTATATTTGGTTAAACATAAATTTTTAGTTTTTAAATAATATTACATGTATTTTCACACATTTTTTTACTCGCATGTATTTTCATACATGTTTTCAAACACGTGTACCAAACACCCCTAAGTATGAATTTTTCTTTTTCCAACAAATGAGAATGACAAGGAAGAAAGATTACAAAGAAATCATATCGAGCCATACACAAAATTGAAAAAAAAAAAAAAAAAAAACCTCTCTTTCTTTTATAATTCAATAATTGGGATGACGAAATTTGAACACTAAATGTCTTTGTTAGTGATAATGCATAAAATTGAGCACCAGTAGGGTGTCGGCCAAAGACCTTCTAAAAGTTAAGTCAGCGATGGAAGAATCTCCAAGAACTTAATATTGTGAGAATTAGAAATTTTTCACCTACCTCAGGGGAGGAGAGGTCTGATGTTTATATAGCGGTGTAAGGTTGACCAAAATCCCATGAACATAGGATTTTTCCTTGCATGGAGGATATGTAGTTAATATCCTGAGATCTCAGGGTTTATCTTTCCATATGAGGAAGATATAAACGTGTAGTAGGTTTTTTGGGCGTGGTGTGCAAGTTATTCCGGATACATGAATGGAGGATGCGCAAGAGCTTGTGGGACCTAGCAGATTCAATTATTGGGGTATCCGACTATTTGTCGGTATGGGCCCACTTCATCCGTCGGTATGAGCTTAATCCCATTCGTCGGTGTGAGCTTAGTCCTATTTGTCGGTGTGAGCTCAATCCCATTCATCGGTTACATGAATAGTCGTTTGGTAGAACCTTTGGAAGGGAGGGGATGGTTAACTTGTCGGGACCCATTCCACTTAGCCCGACGGATCCTTGACCCCATGGGACCCATTGAGGGGGAACATACATCCTAATGAGTGGAAAGTTCATAGGTGTAAGGTCAGACAATAATGCCCTTATCAACTGGCCCCTACTTCATTGTTCGTCGAGATAACCGATAGGCTACGGGGTATTAAAGAGGAATCTTCTAGTCATTAATTACCCTATCTAGAGTTATGTGCCATTCTCTAGGGCAAAAACGTCTTTTGAAGGGGTTATGTGACACGTGGCGACCTATGAGTGGTCAGTTTGAATAATAGCATCGCTTCGTTTCTCGTGCCTCTTTGTCCTATAAATAGCTCAATTCCCATTTGTCATTTCTTGCTTCCCATTGTTCAATCTAGAGTTTTTCTTCTTTCATCGATTTTCTTCGTTCGTCGCTCTAAAAAGGATCGTCGCCTGTAAACGCCTGCCGATTTTACTATTTCATCAGTCACTCTTATCTTTGAATTTCCTACGTAAGTTTCTTATTCTTTCTATATTTTATTTCGTTATTGAATGTTCAAATAGTATATAAAACACCTACGAACATTTAGACCTCCAATTTACAAATTACCAACACAAGCTTATAATCAAACAATGTATGTGCGGAATATAATAAAAAGCTAAAACAAAATTGGTAAAACAATCTAAACCATAATTAATCATAACCACAGCAGTAATTAAAAGGCAAAGATTAAGGGAAGAGAGATGCAAACACAAAGACAACACATTAATGTGTTATCGAAAAGGAAACCGAAGTCCTTGGCGTAAAACCTCTTCGCCGTCCTCCAAGCGGTTAATAATCTACTAGAGAATAAAGTTGGGATACATAAATAGTAGAAGACCCTCCAAGCCTAATCTACCCAGTACACCTAAGCCCTCCAAGCTTTTTGCCTCAACAAGGTTATGCCAAACCTTGTCTTCTCTAGCTTATCAGATCCCATAATAGCCTTTTGCATCAACCAAAATGAATTGGTCCCTTCTGAACTATTTCCTAAGCACCAAAATACTTTTTCACAGATATAGGTATGGTGAGATAAAGATTTGGCTAAATGTACCTCTCAAGGATGTATCAATGGAGAGGGTGAGAGTAGAGGAATTTGGAGAATCAAAAGATGAAGATTGTGGATGAGTCAATCTTGTTTTTCTTTAGGGTTTCTCTCTCAAAATTCTCTCTGGAAGCTCTGTATATTTCGTGAGTATAAGGGTATTTATAGTAGGGTGTGTATGGAATGCGAAGAGTCAGTTACAGCTAAACAGGGTGTTCTGGCGACTCGAGCTCGCGATTGGAATGAGTTGCGAGTTTGAGTCGCGAGCTAACTGCCTTGCCAGATTGGAGGTTTTGTCCTGTAGTGCAACAACTGGCGTGACCCTTTAGCTCCCCTGCATGCTTCACACGTGTGCCACTTCTGGTGACTTGCCAATTGCGAGTTGGTCGTGAGATCCAGTCACAAGGCTCTTCTTGATTGCACACTCATGAGCTTTTCTTCACACTTTTTCACACACTACCCTTACATGATTCCCACCTAAATACAGGGTTTTTAAATGCTGAATTACAAGCAAATTTGGCACAAAATAAAGCCAACAAAATGATTGAATAAATTCAACTTCACAATTACTTTCGTTCTGATTTAGCGACCATCAGTCCTATGCTTAGGAGTTTGAGTGAGTAGAATCTTAGTTTTCATTCGTTGCTTGTAGGTGAGAGAATGTCAAGAAAATAGTGAGACGATGAGTAAACGTTCAATGTTCGTCTGTATGGTGTCAGGTGATGAGCAGGCTCATTCATTGAGATGTGAGTATAAGTCTGATGAACCGTCCAACTCTGAAAGGGAGTCGTCGACAGGTTCACCCTTTGAGGAAGAGGTGGAAACCCGTCCACTTCGACAAAACCTCACGTTTTTCTGATTTTTATTTAATAATTTCTCCATTACAATGAGTGCATGTTATTTATAAGACATGACTGAAAATAGCTAAATAATAAAAGCCTAAATTAAAGTTGATTTGGTTTGAAATTAGCAGTTCCAAAATAGGAAAATAGCTAAAAAACGTTCTAAATAATAGATGCCTAAAATTAAGGTGGATTTGGTCTGAAATTGGCAACTCTAGAATAGGAAAAATATTTGTTAATTGGTATGGAGTTAGAAAGTCAATCAGCCATTAATCCACACCATAAGCTTGGATTAAATTTATTACTCCTTTATCTTCCTTTGGGCTAAGTTTGGAATGTCCTGTGTTAGAATTAGTCCAAATCTCTTGAATCAGCCCAAAAGTGCTTCTTTGATCTTCTTGGATCTTGCTTTAGTAATAAGCCCAATTAGAACATGCAATGGATCCTTTAATGCTTGTTGATTCTCTTCATGCCCCCTCTCTTCAAAAGGATTTGTCCTCAAATCATCACCTACATCAAAAGGAGAAATATAGAAACATTAAATGTAGCACTAATGTTATACTCACCTGGAAGATCCAACTTGTATGCATTATCATTGATTTTCCCAAGAACTTGAAATGGATCATCCCCTCTAGGATGTAGCTTGGACCTAGGGCTGTCCAGCGACCCGTGTAATCCGACTCGCCCGACCGTATCCGCCTGATCTGAAGGCCCACGGGTGAATCCGAGTGCATATACGGGTCGGATATGGTTGTTGTTTTAAGAGGAACCGAATAATTGGTTCGGGTTTCGGGTTACACATTAAAAAATCCGAATAACCCGACCCGACCGAATATTTGATAAAATAAAAAAATAAATTACTGTTACCACTCAGTTTCAGTCAGGTAGTCAGCTACAAGTCACGTCGTCTGGGTAGTGGAGTCTGGAGTGGGTAACGTGCTGAAGGCTTCTGGGCACAACTTCCCAATTTTAAATCTAACCATTCAATTTTTTTTTTTTTTATTAAGAAAGAGCTGTTGATCAACGGTTATAAATATTAATGTGCAATCTACTCTACAGGCTACAGCAGTACAGCTTCTACACAGCAGTGACAGCACAGTAAATCAGAGATTTCAAAATCAATGGTTAAAATTAAATTAATATCAAAATCTAATGGTCACAATTAAAGATGAAGTGATCAACGGCCTGATATAATCTCATATCCCAACACTCTCTCTCACTATTCAGAGTTCAATCTTCACCCTTCACCGAATCAACTATCAAGATCTACTGATCAAGTGATCAAAGGGCCTCAATCTCTCTTCATTCTTCACCTAATCACTCTCTCACCATATTCACGGGCACGGCTTCAGACCTCACTACCTCAGTCACTCTCTCTCTCTCTAATCGCAATCTCATACAGATCCTCTCACTCTCACTCTCAAAGACTCAAAGTAACGTTCTCTGCAATCTGCATCTCTCTCTTTCTCTATCTCAGATTCTCAATCTCAAATCCTCAAAACCTGGAATCACTTCACCAAATCCCCTAGTCTCACACGAATGCTCTCTGCCTCTCACTCTCTAATCTCTACAGTCCCTTCAGGCCTTCACCAATTTCATACGAAATCTCAAGACTCAAATCTTCATCAGTCTTCAATCTCCACCCTTTAAAAGCTTGCATCTTCGGTCTTCTCACCAATGAACAAACCACACTCTCAAACTCTCAGTTCTCACTTAGCCTCTCTCTACTCCAAGGTCCAAACCCTAACTTCTCACTACAAGTTCTTCACACCTAGCCGCCGCCGCCGCCGCCGTCGCCACCACCAGCAGCCACTCCTCTCCCTGCCGCCGATTATATGGGTTGAACCTAGGGTATGTGTTCTCCTTTTCTCATCTCTCTTTTTTTCAGTTCTCATTGATTATATATGTTATGAAAATCTACTGTTAAAATCAAATAAACCCTAAGTTTTATAATTTGAAACCCTAACTAGAAATAGTGGAAACCTTAACCATTTACTTTTGTTCTTTGTTCAGTAACTTAAGTTGTTTGATTAATTTTGTTCCTATTTACATTTTATTCAGGAATTGAAAGTTGTACATGTGGGGTTTTCAGTGTCTTCAAACTTGAAATTAGCACCCACGGTTTTTTAAGGTATGATTTTTGTTTCCCTTTGTTTTTTGTGTTCAAAGTTGGGATTTTGTTCTTTTTTTGTTAGAGACGTAGAGTTGATGCATGTAACTTAAGCTGCTGTGGATGTGTTCAATGTTTCAGCTTTTATTATTTAGTAAAATTTATACTGTTAAAAATCAAATAAACTCCCAAGTTTTTTGTTCTTTGATTATTTGTTTGATTAATTCTGTTCCTATTTTAATTTTACTCAGGAATTGAAAGTTGTCCAAGTGGGGTTTTCAGTCTTCAAATTCATAACTCCAACACCCCTAGTTTCTTTAAGGTATGATTTTTGTTTCCCTTTGTGTTTTGTGTTAAAAGTTGGGATTTTGTTCTTTTTTTTTTTTTTTGTTAGAGTTTTATGTAGAATGCTGTTATCTAAATTCAAGTATCAAAGATTTTCCTTTTTGGTTTGTTTGATTATTATTATTAATTGTTAGTTTGCTAATTTCTATGTTTGATTTTTTAGGTCATGGATTCCTCCACTAATGCTCCCTTTGTTTCCACCCAAGCGGATGGTGCTGCTGCCACCTAAGCGGATGGTGCTGCTGCCACCCAAGCAGATGGTGCTATTGCCACTGCCACCCAAGAGGCTGCTGCTGCAACCCAAGCTGAAGCTACTGATGGTGAGTTGCCCCTAGTTCCACCTAGTGTAGTGAGTAAGACTGGTACTGGTAGTGGTAGGAAAAAGTCTTTAGCTTGGAATCATTTTGAAAAAGTAAAGGTAGATGATGGTGTCACTATGGCTGTATGTAATTATTGTAAAAAATCATATCTGGCTGATAGTAAGAGTTGTGGTACTAGTAATTTATTAGCTCATGTGACAATCTGTCCTAAGAACCCTAATAGAGAAGATAAAGGGCAGAAAACCTTGGCTTTTGAACCCAAAAATGATGGAGATGAAGGGTTCAAACTTGTGTCAACAACTTTTTCTGTTGAGGTTTCTAGAAAGGCACTAGCTGAAATGATAATAATTGATGAGTTGCCTTTTAGGTGTGTTGAGGGTTATGGGTTTAAGAAATATGTAACTACGTTACAACCTAAGCTTCGTGTAAAAGATATTCCATCTCGACAAACTGTGGCTAGAGATGTAATTGGAATTTATAATAGTGAGAGAGAGAAGCTAAGGAAATCCTTGAAGGGTTGTAGGGTGTGTCTTACTACGGACACATGGACTTCTCTACAAAATTTGAATTATATGTGTCTCACATGTCACTTTATTGATGATACTTGGAAGTTGCATAAAAGAATTTTAAATTTTTATCAAGTTGAAGATCATAAGGGAGAGACTATAGGTAGAAAGATTGAGATGTCTTTGCGTGAGTGGGGTATTGATGGCATATTCACTTTGACAGTGGATAATGCTAGTTCCAATTTAACCACAGTTAAATTTTTACAAAGGGTAACAAAAGATTGGAATGGGACAGTTTTAGAAAATGAGTTAATGCACATGAGGTGTTGTGCCCATATCCTAAATCTAATTGTTGGGGAGGGTTTGAAAGAAATTGATGCATCTGTTGCTAGGGTGCGTGAAGTTGTGAGGTATGTGAAGTCCTCGCCTAATAGAAATCAAACCTTTAGGAATTTTATGGAGAGGTTAGGTATGGAGTCCAAGAGTCTTCTTTGTTTAGATGTACCTACTAGGTGGAACTCAACTTACCTTATGTTAGAAACTGCTGAAAAATTCGAGAAAGTATTCCTTAGGATGGACTTTGAAGATGATGGTTATTCGTCATATTTTAGGAGCAAGGAAGATAGTGGTGGTTTGGGATCTCCTTGTATGAGTGATTTCCAAAATTGTAGGGCATTTGTGACATTCTTGAGGCTTTTTTACAATGCAACAAAGAAGTTTTCTGGCTCTTTGTATGTGACCTCAAATGCTTTTTTTGATGAAATCTTTGTTATTCAGGAGAGTATTTCTCATTTAGTTAAATCCCAAAACACCCTCTTGAAAAACACAGCCACAAACATGCAAACTAAATTTGAGAAGTACTGGGGGGAAGGTGATAAGATTAATCCTCTTTTGTATGTGGCTGTTGTTCTTGATCCACGAAAAAAATTGAGGTTTTTGAAGTTCTCTTTTTCTGAAATTTATGGGATTGAAGTGGGGAGTGTGATGGTTGATAAGGTGAAAGCTCTTTTGATGAAGTTGTATACTTTTTTCTGTTCTGTTAATTCCCCAAATGTGGAAGAACCAAGTGGGGGTGAGAGGACACCAATGGTGGTAGGTGATGCAAGTGATCCATATGTGATGGTTCACTCTAGGTATGAGCTTTTCTTAGAAGCTGAGCAATCTATAGGTTGTAGTAATGAGGTTGACAAGTATTTAGCTGAAAATTGTGATGGTAGAAGGGATGGGAATTTTGAGGTGTTGGGGTGGTGGAAGGACAATTCTAGTAGGTACCCAATGTTGTCTAAAGTGGCTAAGGATGTGCTGGCTGTACCAGTTTCGACTGTTGCATCTGAGTCAGCATTCAGCACCGGAGGCCGCATTGTTGATCCATTTCGAAGTTCTCTCTCTCCTCTCATGGTTCAAAACCTTGTATGTGCACAAAATTGGCTTCAAGCCACGGTACCAATTACTCATCGCCAATCAAGGGATGAGGTTGAGGCATTGGAGGAGGAATTTCATGATTTAGGTAATATGTTTAAATTCTAGAACCTATAGTCTATGTCTCATGTTCAAACAAAATTTAATATGTTTTATTTATTTCCTTTTCTTTTCTAGTTTTAAATCAACAGTCATCATCAAGTGCATCAGCAAGTACCAGCTCCAATTTGGGTTCTAGCTTAGGCAAACGACCCATAATTAGTGTTGAAGATTGATAACTGAGTTGGTATGTAGCCTTTGGCCTCTTACTGTTATAAGCTTGCTGGCTTGCTGCCCTTTATATTTGGTCTTGTATTTGATAGTAATGTATTATTTGTTAAATATTTTTTTGTCTTTTGTAGGCGGAATCACTTATTTTGTGAAGGAGGCAGAACCTTTTGGGAACATTTTGGAAGCTTTTTTGTAAATTGCTTTACTAACAATACTAGTCTTAATGCTTATAGGAAAGAAATCCTAGGAATCATATAGGTTTTCTTTTCTATTAGTTATAAGCTTGAGAAATTGTCATTTAATGTTTGGGAAAAGCTATTTTGTTTTTGGAAATACTTGTGGTATTTTATAATTTGTAATTAATTATATTGCTGGGAACATTGTATAGCCAGCAAGGTTGCTGTCTTATGATTTTCTGCCTTGTGGAAACATTGATTTTACTGCCTTATAATTAATCACTTGCTGTGTGGTTGTTGGAATGGAAATACACGTTTTGTGTATTGTTTTGCTATTTTGTCCAGGTTATTTGTTGTGGTGATTTTTGGGTAGTTAATGTGGCTATTTAACAAGTCACAGGTGGTGAAAATAGGATTTTGTCTTACATGTGTGGAGGCTGTTTAGTCAATGTGTGGAGGCTGTTTAGTCAATTTGTAGTCAATGTGGCTGTTTAATTTGTAGTCAATGTGGCTATTTAGTTTTTGTGGTCCATGTGTGGAGGCTGAACTGATGTTGTAAAAATATGTTTATTTGGTGTTGTTGTGGAGTATTTTGTCCAAGATATTTAATACTTTAACAGGTGGTAGAAATTGGCTTCTTTTGTGACCTTTGGTGAGGTTATTTTTCCAGGAAGATTTTGTTCTGAAGGCCCAATATATTTAGAAGTGATGTTGCTTAATTTTAGTTTAGCTAAAAGCCCCATTTTTTTAAAAAAAATTAGGGAAAACAGAGGCCCAATCTGTTTTATATTGAAAGTTCAAAAATTGTGACACCCAAATAATTTTTAAAACTGCCAAGTCCTTAATTTGGGCTAAAAGTGGGCTAAAAGGGCTGATAAAATTTTACCTACAAAAATTTCATATAAGTTCAAAAATTGGGCCCATATTAATGGCCCAACCCGCCTAACCGACAGCTCCGACCCGTCCATCCGATGACCCGAAGTACCGGATCCGACCCGACTATTCGGTCGGATACGGGTCTAAAATTCATCCACCCGATTCAGACGGGTCGAGTTCGGTTCAGGCCCAAACCCGAACCGACCCAACCCGTGGACAGGCCTACTTGGACCACCTATGGGTTGGAAATCTTTCTTTTCTCATATGCACCCAAACCCAATCACTCGGTTCAAGGAGGACTAGTCGACGGCCCTTGTTAGCTTTAGTCACATATTGCTCATTTTTCTTTTCTATATGTTGCTATACACTTTCATGGAGTTTCTTCATCATCTTAGCCTTCTTTTGACCATCCAAACTAGTCATTTCACTAACTGGTAAAGGCAGCAAATCCAAAGGAGTTAGTGGATTAAAACCATAAACAATATCAAATGGTGAAAAATTAGTAGCAGAATAAACACTCCGATTATATGTAAACTCAATGAATGGCAAACAAACCTCCCAATTTTTCAAGTTTTTCTAAATTATAGTACGCAACAAAGTAGATAAAGTTTTATTTACTACCTCAGTTTGTCCATCCGTTTGGGGGTGATAAGTAATCGAAAACAATAGTTTAGTTCCCAACTTTCCCCACAAGACTTTCCAAAAATAGTTGAGGAACTTAACATCACGATCAGACACAATACTCCTAGGAACACCATGGAGCTGTACTATCTCTTTAAAGAACAAATCAGCGATATGGGTTACATCATTAGTTTTATGACAAGATATGAAATATGCCATCTTTGAAAACCTATCAACAACCACAAAAATCGAATCCCTACCATTTCTTGACCTAGGCAAGTCTAAAACAAAATCCATAGAAATATCGACCCAAGGTGCACTAAGTACGGGTAGAGGAGTGTATAATCCATGTGGTAAGACTCTAGATTTGGCCTGCCTATTGGTAATGCATCTAGCACAAACTTTCTCCACATCATGTTTCATCTTTGGCCAAAAAAAAAAAAGTTCATGTAACACTTCTAAAGTCTTTCTTACACCAAAATGACCCATTAAACCACCTCTATGTGCTTCACGCACAAGCAACTCACGCATAGAACTATTAGGCACACAAAGTCTATTCTCTCCAAACAAGTACCCATCTAATCTATAGAATTTACCAAATGCTGCCTTCTCACAAGCTTCATACACTATAGCAAAGTCATTATCATTAGCATACAATTCCTTAACATATTCAAATCCCAAAACTTTGCATTTAAAGTAGAGGCAAGGCATACCTTCTTGATAATGCATCAGTCACAATATTTTCCTTACCTTGTTTGTATTTGATTACATAAGGGAAGGTCTCAATGAATTCTACCCACTTGGCATGTCTTCTATTCAACTTACCTTGTCCTTTCAAGTGCTTCAAGGACTCATGGTTAGTATGTATGACAAATTCTTTCGGCCAAAGGTAATGCTGTCAAGTCTCCAATGCTCTCACCAATGCATAAAGCTCCTTGTCATATGTTGGGTAGTTCAAAATTGCCCCATTTAGCTTTTCACTAAAATAAGCTATTGGCCACTTCTCCTGCATCAAAACAGCTCCAATACCAATTCCTGAGGCATCACACTTAATCTCAAAAGTTTTAGAAAAATCAGGTAATGCTAATAAAGGAGCACCACATAACTTTCTTTAATTTCAATAAATGCACAATCTTGCTCACTACCCTATTTAAAACCCGCAGATTTTTTAACAATTTCAATGAGAGGTGCAGCTAGTGTACTGAAATCTTTGACAAATCGGCAATAAAAACTAGCCAAATCATGAAAATAGCCTCCACATTTTCCTCATCCACCTCAATTCCTTTCGCCCTAACAACATAAACTAGAAACACAACTTTGTCCATGCAAAAGGAACATTTCTTTAAATTAGCATATAGTTTTTCTTTTCTCAAAACAGCAAGCACACATTGCAAATTATCGATATGCTCATCTAAGTTTTTGCTATACACTAAAATATCATCAAAATAGACCACAACAAATCTACCTATAAACGCGCACAATGCATGATTCATTAACCTTATGAATGTACTTGGTGCATTAATCAGACAAAAAGGCATTACCAATCA